>NC_052019.1:797684-972684 GCF_015832195.1 Motacilla alba alba
GCCGGGCTTGGCATCCCCAATGCCAGTCCCAATCCCAATCCCAATCCCAATCCCAATCCCATCGTGCAGCCCCCGCTGTTCCTGCAGCACTTTCCTTCTCTCCCATGAAAAAAACAAAGTTGATCAAAAATTGAAGGAAAGGTTAAAGTTGATGGAGAAACTAAAGGAAAAAAATTAAAATAAACAAAAATTGAAGTAATGGTTAAAGTGGAAGGAGAAATGAAAGGAAAAAATTAAATTAAGTTTAAAATGATGGAAAAAATAAATTTGCAGCAGAAATTAAAGCCAAAGCAAAAAATGATGTTAAAGCAAAAATTAAATATGAAGGAAAATTTACAGCAAAAAAAAAAAAAAAAAGTTGGAGCAAGAAAGAAATGAGTATTGCTGTCAGCCCAGGCTCGCTGAGGATGCTGCACAGGATCCCGGTGTTCCCTTTGATTCCAGAGTGGAATAAAAAACACAGTCATTGATTTAGGGGTAATTAAAAACCCTCCTTATGCATCCAATGCAAAGGTGAGCAGGAAACTAAATAGATGAATAAATACGAGATAGACAAATAGGAGCAGGGCAGGGAAGGTGAAGGGAGATGGAAAAAAATCCCAATTACGGAGGTGCAAGAGGGGAAGCGGCGGAGAGGAGGAGAACGCTGAGAGCGGAGATAATCAGAGCTCAAAAACCGGGAAAACAATCGAAGGAAGGGCAAATCAAAAGCAGATGCTGGGGAGGGATAAGGGGCACCGCTGGACTGCAGGGATAATGGGATTTGAGTTCATCTCGGGGCGATAAGCAATTCCCGGGAAGGGTTTATTCCCCGTTATTTTAATGGGGGATTTGGACGCGGCCGGGGCCGCGCACCCCGATGGGGAGAACAGGGGATTGTCTGCAGCTCGCGGGCGTGCCGCGGGCTTCAGGGGGAGACGGGGCTGCTCTGCACCCCGCAGCTCTGCACCCCGCAGCTGCACCCCGCATCTTCACCCCGCAGCTTCACCCCGCAGCTTCACCCCACAGCTTCACCCCGCAGCTGCACCCCGCAGCTCTGCACCCCACAGCTTCACCCCGCAGCTTCACCCCGCAGCTGCACCCCGCAGCTTCACCCCGCAGCTCCAGCCCCGCAGCTCTGCACCCCGCAGCTTCACCCCGCAGCTTCACCCCGCAGCTCTGCACCCCACAGCTTCACCCCGCAGCTTCACCCCGCAGCTCTGCACCCCACAGCTTCACCCCGCAGCTTCACCCCGCAGCTTCACCCCACAGCTTCACCCCGCAGCTCTGCACCCCACAGCTTCACCCCGCAGCTTCACCCCGCAGCTGCACCCCGCAGCTTCACCCCGCAGCTGCACCCCACAGCTTCACCCCGCAGCTCTGCACCCCGCAGCTTCACCCCGCAGCTTCACCCCGCAGCTGCACCCCGCAGCTTCACCCCGCTGCCGCGCCTGGCCTGAGCGGGACCCCAGAGGGACGGGAGGGGACACGGGAAGGGACACGGGAATCAGGGAATGGTGGGGCTGGAAGGGACACGGGAAGGGACACGGGAATCAGGGAATGGTGGGGCTGGAAGGGACACGGGAATCCTGGAATGGTGGGGTGGAAGGGAAGGGACACGGGAAGGAACACGGGAATCATGGAATGCTGGGGCTGGAAGGGACCTCAGAGCCTGCTCAGTGTCCCCACTCTGTGTCCCCTCTCGTGTCCCCCCTCGGTGTCCCCGTTTGGTGTCCCCCTCCCCACTCAGTGTCCCCTCTCAGTGTCCCCTCTCAATGCCCCTGCTCAGTGTCTCCTCTCTGTGTCCCCACTCGGTACCCCAGTCCCCTCTCGGTGTCCCCTTCCCTTCTCAGTGTCCCCGCTCGGTGTCCCCCTCCTCTCTCGGTGTCCCTGCTCAATGTCCCCGCTCGGTGTCTCCCTCCCCTCTCTGTGTCCCCTCTTGGTGTCCCCCTCCCCTCTCGGTCTCCCCTCTCGGTCTCCCCTCTCGGTGTCCCCTCTCGGTGTCCCCCTCCCCTCTCGTGTCCCCGCGCTGGGGCGGAACGGGCGCGCCGGGGGCGGTGGCGGCGGTGGCAGATGGCAGCGATAGGGCAGGGCTGGCGCGGCCCCGCTGTCGCCGCTGTCCCCGCTGTCCCTTATCGCGGCGGGATCGCGGCCCCGCCGGGCCCGACCTTGCCCCGGGCACGGAACGGCGGCGGGGCCGCAGCTGGGGGTTTAACGGCGTTAACGGGACATTAGGGACCCTGGGAGGGGACACTGGGGACACACAGGGGACATTGGCACTGGGGCCCGGCCCGGCCTGGGAAACGCTGCCGGGGGGGAGGGTGAGCTGTGGGGAAGGGTGCGCTGGGCTTGGGGACACCGGGGGTCGGGCGTGGGGACACCGGGGGTGAGGCGTGGGGACACCGGGATCAGGCATGGGGACACCGGGGGTCAGGCATGGGGACACCGGGGAGCTGCAGTGGGGACACCGGGGGCCAGCCGTGGGGACACCGGGGATCAGACGTAGGGACACCGGGCTCAGCCGTGGGGACACCAGGGATCGGGCATGGGGACACCGGGGAGCTGCAGTGGGGACACCGGGGATCAGGCGTGGGGACACCGGGGATCAGGCATGGGGACACCGGGCTCAGCCGTGGGGACACCGGGGAGCTGCTCCCCTGGGTGCCTGGCCACGGCAGAACAGCCCGGGGGGGCTCCGGCAGCCGGGGGGGCACACACAGGTGTGGGGGGGCGGGCAGGGCACACCTGGACATGGGCACGCCTGGGAATGGGCACACCTGGGCATGGGCACACCTGGGCATGGGCACATCTGGGCATGGATACACCTGGGAATGGGCACACCTGGACATGGACACACCTGGGCATGAGCACACCTGGGCATGGACACACGTGGGAATGGGCACACCTGGGCATGGGCACACCTGGGAATGGGCACACCTGGGCATGGGCACACCTGGGCATGAGCACACCTGGGCATGGACACACGTGGGAATGGGCACACCTGGGCATGGGCACACATCTGGACATGGGCACACCTGGGAATGGGCACACATGGACACGGGCACACCTGGGAATGGGCACACCTGGGAATGGACAGACCTGGACATGGGCACGCCTGGGAATGGGCACACACGGACATGGACCCACCTGAGCACAGACACACCTGGGCATGGGCACACCTGAACATGGGCACACCTGGGCATGGGCACACCTGGGAATGGGCACACCTGGGAATGGGCACACCTGGGAATGGATGTACCTGAGCACAGATACACGTGAACATGGGCACACCTGGGCATGGGCACACCTGGGAATGGGCACATCTGGGAATGGATGTACCTGAGCACAGATACACGTGAACATGGGCACACCTGGGCATGGGCACACCTGGGAATGGGCACACCTGGGAATGGATGTACCTGAGCACAGATACACGTGAACATGGGCACACCTGGGAATGGGCACACCTGGGAATGGGCACACCTGGGAATGGATGTACCTGAGCACAGATACACGTGAACATGGGCACACCTGGGCATGAGCACACCTGGGCATGAGCACATCAGGACACGGACACGCCTGGGCATGAGCACACCTGGGTACGGACATACCTGTATGCCTATAAGCACATGGCACATGGGGACACACCTGTGCAGGGACACACCTGGGTCTGGGGGACAGACAGGCGGAGCCATGCCGGGGGTGCCCGGGACTGTGGCGATGTGTGTGCCACGGGTGTGGCTGCAGGGGAGTGACCGCAGGGGTGTGGCTGCAGGGGGGTGGCCACAGGGGTGTGGCCAGAGGGGTGTGGCTGCAGGGGTGTGGCTGCAGGGGTGTGGCTGCAGGGGTGTGACTGTAGGGGTGTGGCTGCAGGGGTGTGGCTGCAGGGGGGTGGCCACAGGGGTGTGGCTAGAGGGGTGTGGCTGCAGGGGTGTGGCTGCAGGGGTGTGGCCGCAGGGGAGTGACCGCAGGGGTGTGGCCGCAGGGGTGTGGCCGCAGGGGTGTGACCGCAGGGGAGTGGCCGCAGGGGTGTGACCCCCCCCCCCGAGTGTGACTGCAGGGGTGTGGCCGCATGAGGGCTTGACGTCACGCCGGCCCCGCCCATGCCCCGCCCCCTGCACGCGCCCCGCCCCCTCCAACGGCCAGGCGGGGCGGGGCCGGTTGGGAGCGGTCGGGGGGCGGAGTCATTGCGGGTGGGGCGGGGCATGGTCTGCCCGTGGGGCGTGGCTAAGCCTCAGGGGCGGGGCTAGCGCGCGGCGGGGCCGGTTGGGGCGGGGCTAAAGCCGAGCGGGGCCGAGGCAGAGCGCGCCGTGGGCGTGGCCAGCGCTGCACGGGGGCGTGGCCAGCGCCGTTGAGGGCGTGCCCTGCGCCGTTGTGGGCGGGGCCGGCCCGGCCGGTATCGCTGGCGCTGCGGCAGCGGCGGCTCCGGAGCGGGGCCCGGCCCGGCCCGGCCGCTCCTCCACGGCCCTGCCCCGCTCCTCCCGGCCCTGCCCGGCCGCTCCTCCCGGCCCTGCCCCGCTCCTCCCCGCCCGGCCGCTCCTCCCGGCCCTGCCCGGCTCCTCCCGGCCCCGCCCGGCCCGGCCATGGCGCTGCTGCGGGCGGCCGCGCTGCCCGCCGAGGGCTGCCCGGCCTGGCTGCCCACGCACGTCCAGGTGACGGTGGTGCGGGCCCGCGGGCTGCGCTGCAAGGGCGGCGGCAAAGGCAAAGCGGGCGGCAGCGACGCGTACACCGTGATCCAGCTGGGCCGCGAGAAGTACAGCACCTCGGTGGCCGAGAAGAGCGGCGGCAGCCCCGAGTGGAGGGAGGAATGTGCCTTCGAGCTGCCCCCCGAGCCCGCGGCCTGCGCCGGGCTGCTGCTCACCGTGATGCACCGGGCCCTCGTGGGCATGGACCGGTTCCTGGGCCAGGCCCTGGTGCCCCTGGAGCCCGGCCGGCAGCGCGGCCGCGAGCCCGACGAGCGGTGAGTGCGGGGCGGCCGCGGGAGGGGGCCGGGAGCGGGGCTGGGGCTTCACCCGCGGCCCCGGTGGGCGGCACGGGGTCCCAGGGTGGGCACGTGGACCCCCCCCGTGTGCCCTGGGACTGGTGTCCTGGCGTCCTCGCCTGTCCCAGGGTGGCGTCACGGCGTGCCCGGGTACCCCTGGAGGGGCAGCGGGGTCACTGTGTGCCCCAGGGTGGGCACATGGAATCCCTCAGTGCCCTGTCATGGCTGTCACTGTGTCACTGTGTGCCCCAGGGTGGGCACACGGACCCTCCCAGTGCCATGGCGTGGCTGTCACTGTGTCACTGTACCGCAGGGTGGGCACATGGAATCCCTCAGTGCCCTGTCATGGCTGTCACTGTGTCACTGTGTGCCCCAGGGTGGGCACACGGACCCTCCCAGTGCCATGGCGTGGCTGTCACTGTGTCACTGTACCCCAGGGTGGGTACATGGACCCCCCCGGTGCCCTGTCATGGCTGTCACTGTGTCACTGTGTGCTCCAGGGTGGGCACATGGACCCTCCCAGTGCCCTGGCGTGGCTGTCACTGTGTCACTGTGTGCCCCAGGGTGGGCACATGCACCCTCCCACTGCCCTGGCATGGCTGTCACTGTGTCACTGTGTGCTCCAGGGTGGGCACATGGACCCTCCCAGTGCCCTGGCGTGGCTGTCACTGTGTCACTGTGTGCCCCAGGGTGGGCACATGCACCCTCCCACTGCCCTGGCATGGCTGTCACAGTGTCCCAGGGAGGGCACCGCGGGGTCCCTGGGTCCCCAGGACGGCTGCTGGAGGAGGAAGGGCATCACGGCTTCCCTGGGCACCCTCAGGATGTGCCACAGGGACTGGGTGTGGTGGGTCTGGGTGTGCCTGTCTGGGCTTTGCAGGGCTCCCCCACTGTCTGTGGGCTGTGCCCCCACACGAGGGTGGCCCGGGGTGCCCTGGGGAGGGGTCCTGAAGCCGGGCTGGCTGTGTGACCCCCCCCGAAGGACTCAGGGCATGGCAGGGCCTGGGGATGCTCGGAAAGGACGTGCTGACATCCTGGCTGTGCCAGGAGGGGGCTGCGGAACGGGGGTCCCTGCATCCCCCGGGAGGGAATCTGCCGGACCAGGCGCCCGAGCATCCTTGCCCCGGGCAGGCACAGCATGGCCCGTGGGCCCTCTGCATCCCCCAGTCTGTCCTGCACCTCGTGGTTTGTCCCCTGGTGGCTGCTGTGCTTTGCAGCCCCCCCCCCCCCCCCCCCCCCCCGTTGTCACCTGGTTTGTGGCAGGGTGTCCCTAGTTTGGGGGTGCAGACCCCAACCCCGTGCTGCCCCAGCACAAATCCTGTGATGGGGGGGATTGCTGCTCCTGCTCCCTCCCCAGGAGGGTTTAAACACTCAGAGCAGCCTTTGCCAGGCACAGAAGGGCAGGAATGCGGCTGGAATTGCTGCAGGGCAGGGGTTTTGGGGGCTCGGTTCCAGGCAGAGCTGGCAGTGCCCCCCGAACCCTGCTGGCTCCCTGCCCGAGGCTGCGGCCGCGCAGAGCAGCTCGCTGCTGGGGGAAGGGGGAACTTTCCCGTGGAGGAAGGCAGCTGCCCAGCCCTGGAGCCTCCCACTGGCCCCGAGGGGAGCGTGGGCCGGGCAGGAGTGTGGGGAGCCCCGGACACGCTGGCTCCCCGCGGTTATCCTGCTTTCCTGGGCCAAACCCGGCGGCTGGGCCGTGTCGGGGCTGGCCCGGGCTTCCCGGGCCTGCTGGAAACCCACAGCACTGCAGGGCCTGGGCAGAGACACGGGGGATGTGGGGAGAGCCCTGCCCTGGGGAGAGGCTTTTGTGGAGCGGGAGCCTCGCCAGGGCTGCTCCTCGGCCAGGGGCTGCTCCTTGGGCCCGGCGTCCCAAAGGTCAGGTCAGGGGCTGTTAATCCCACAGGGACAATGTCCAGCCTGTGTCGCCCCGTGACACCAGTGCTGCAGCCAAGGGAGAGCCGGGCTGCCAGGCTGGAGATCCCCAGGGGCTTGGAGAAGGCTCTGGGGAGAGCTTCCAGCACCTTGCAGGGCCTGCAGGGGCTCCAGGAGAGCTGCAGAGGGACTGGGGACAAGGGACAGAGGGACAGGAGGCAGGGAATGGCTGCCACTGGGAAAGGGGAGATTGGGCTGGGATCTTGGCAAGGAATTGCTGGCTGGGAGGGTGGGCAGGGGCTGGGCTGGAATTCCCAGAGAATCCTTGGATCCCAGGCCAGGCTGGACACTGGGGCTTGGATCTACCTGGGACAGTGGGAGGGATGGAAGGGGATGAGCTTTGAGTTCCCTTCCAGCCCAAGCCATTCCATGATTCTCTCATTTGCTGTCTGTCTCCCTCCCTTCCTGTAGCTTTGCTTGCATAAGGAAAATTCACTTCCCCTTGAGGCATTCAGGATCACAGGAGCTTTCAAAACTCTCTGTTCACCCGTGGCCCCGAGGATGGAAATGAGCACGGAAAACACGAGGGAAGCTCTCACCCCGTGCCCCGAGGGTGGGTGGCACCTCTGCAGCCTGGAGGGGCCACGCTGGTTTTTGGAGGAGAATCCCAGGGCTGGATCTTGTCCAGCTGGGTGGGAGAAGGACCAGGGACAGCTGGGGGGGTCCTGGCTCTTTGGGAGCTCCCGGCCGGCTCCGACGTCTGGAAACAACTTTGTTCAGGAGGAAACTTCGAGTCCCAGATTAGAAAGAGCAAAACAAACAGAGGCTCCCACCCTGGGGCTGGCCCTGCTGGGCCCGGGCAGGCCTGTGCTGGGGAGATAACGGGGCTGTGGGGCTGAGCTGTGCCCAGCTGCTGACATCCCATCCTCGCCCTGCTGCCCGGGCAGGGGGGGCTGCTCCAGCAAAGCATCCCTTGGCAGTGTGGTGGCCTCGCTCTCATTTCCCTGCAGGTTTTTACTGCACAGGAACTCGAGCAGTGATAATTGTTATCCTTGTTTTCGGCTGGCTGGAAAATGTTCCGTCAAGCTTGGACTCTTCCCCGGGAAGGGGGGCCGGGGGTGTTTACGAGCTGCCTCGTGCTGCTTTGCCAGGGGAAAATCAACTCCTGGAGTTGCACAAGAGCAGCCTGAGAGCTCTCGTGGCCTTTTTGGGCGTCCCAGGGTTTGTCCCACGCTCAGGCAGCCCCGGGGATCACGCTTGGCAGGCAAAGCAAGCTCTGAGCATCATTTCCCCCTTGCATTGAGCCGTCGTGCATCCAGAGAGCCCTGGGCAGGATCTCCTGGTGCTCACCTCCCTCCCCTGGGCCTGATCCTGCAGCTCCCTTCCTGTGCTCAGCCCCTGCAAAGCCAGGCTCCAGCCCAGGAAGAGAGGGGTTTTTGGGAACTCTCAAGGCGGCTGTTGCTTCTGCTTCCCAAAATCGGGGAAATGCCCTTGGAGTCCCCCATGGGGCTCATCCTGTGGGGTGGCAGCGAGCCAGGGGCTGTCCCCTGCACACCCAGCCCATCAGCTGGCACCTGGAAAGCTGGGAGGGCATCCAGAGAAACAGGGTTCCACCCAAGACACCAGGCTGGGTTTGCGTGGAATCAGAGAATCCTGGAGTGGTTGGGGTTGGAAGGGGCTGTAAAAGTCACCCAGTGCCACCCTGCCATGGCAGGGACACCTCCCACTGTCCCAGGCTGCTCCCAGTGTCCAGCCTGGCCTGGGCACTGCCAGGGGTCCAGGGGCAGCCACAGCTGCTCTGGGAATTCCAGCCCAGCCAGGATTTCCTCATTCCCAAGGTCCCATCCATGCTGCCCTCTGGCAGTGGCAGCCATTCCCTGTGTCCTGTCCCTGCAGCCCTTGTCCCCAGTCCCTCTGCAGAGGCCTTGGAGACCTTTCCCCTGGCCCAGGTGTGGCACCCCTTGGGTGAGCAGCAAGGGAGGGGACACTGAGGGGACAGGGGGCGCCTGGGAACACCTGCAGGGCTGGGCCTTGCATCTCCCTGCCTGGGAACCCCGGATACCCTGGTCTGCAGGGTGAGGATGAGGCTGATGGCGGGAGGAAGCAGCTCAGGTCCAAGTTTCCCGGCTGGCTGAAGCAGGCCCTTAGTGGCCGTTCCCTGGTCCCTCCCTCTCTGCAGGACCATTTCCATTTCTCTTCTGTCCCGAAGTTCTCCCGTGGGAAAGGCTGAAGGTGCAAGCAGGGAGCTGCCAGGGCTGCCCCCAGGGCTGGGGTCTGTCTGAGGGGCAGTGGGGGCAGCAGGAGTCAGGACTCCTGGCTCTGCTTTTCCTGCAGCGACTCGCGCTTGCTCCTGACAGGGAACTCGTCTGGGGGAGTTGTTCCCCGTGCAGAATTAGCTCAGCTCTGACTTCCCCACAGCCCTTCCGTGCTGCGCTTCCCTTTTGTGGTTCCCCTTCCTGCCCAGCTGTGGGGGCACCTGCTGCTGGGGGGCTCTGGGGCTGCCAGAGCTGGGGCTCTCCTCCTCTCCGCCAGCACAGGGCCTCTCCTCTGGCTGCCAAACTCTGCCAGCCCAGTCCTGGAGGCCACCAGGGCTTCTCTGCTGCACGTGGGGACGGAGGAGCTCCTCGAGGGGAGGGACAGGGAATTCCTGGGTTTGGGGGAATGCCGTGGGGGCACAGAGAGCAGAGGAGGCGGTGTGAGCCCCAGCACGGGCACGGAGGCTGGGAGAGGAGAGGGCTGACCCGGAGGGGCCCAGTGATGGGGGCTGCCTGCCTGCTCAGTGTGCTGCAGGGGTGAGAAGGTCCCTCAGGGCCGAGGATGGTCCCAGATCCCTGCCAGGAGCCCCACACCAGGCTCTCGTCCCTTGCTGGACTGCTGGCACCCATCCTGTCCCCTCCTTGCTGTGGGAGATGCTTCCCTGGCGCTGTCCTGGTGCTCCCCCTGGCATGGACCTGCTGTCATCTCCTCCCTCTGGACCTGTGTGAGCCCACGCTGTGCCTGTGGGGTCTCCTCCCTCATTGAATGAAGATCAGAGATCATTAGCAGTGCAGTGGGGCCATGGCAGCCCGCAGGCTCGGGGCTGTGCCATCCCCCTGGGACCTGCTGCTCCTTTCCATTGCCAGCCTGGCCTTGGCTCCTCGTGCCAGGGGACACTGTCACACCCAGGCTGGAGCTCTCTCTGCTCCCTGGGGAGCTGAGCCAGGGCCAAATCCCTGCAGCTCTGTCCTTGGCTCGGCTGTCCTTAGGCCGGGGAGAGGGAGAGACCTTGCAGCGGGGCGGGGAGGGAACTGCTGCTCTGGGATGGCTCTGGGAGGGGAGCTTGGCATCCCAGGGCAAAGAGCCCTCTTCCCTGTGGGCAGAGCGCCCAGCCAGGCTGGTGAGGGTCTCTGAGGGGGCCGGGAGCGCCAGGGAGCTGCTGGCATGCCCTGAGCTGGGATGGTTCGGGCTGCAAAGGCAGCTCTGAGGCAGGAAACGCCCTGGAGTGTCGAAATGCTGCAGGGGAGGAGGGGCTGCTGCTGCCAGCGACTGGGGCACGATGCTCTGCTCGGGGGCACGGGGGCTGGCATGGCACCCGTGGGGACCCGGGTGGGGTGGCACCCGTGGTGACCAGGGTGGGATAGCAGCTGTGGTGACCAGGGTGGGGTGACACCCGTGGTGACCAGGGTGGGATGGCACCCGTGGTGACCAGCTGTCCCCAGGAAGTGTTTGCCCCAAGCTGGGAGCCTGGGGCAGAGGCCCCAGGTGCTCCACAGGGTCTGATTTTGCTCCTACCTGCCCAGCTAACCCCATTTTCACCCAGTTGCCATTGCTGGTTTAAGGGGTTTGAGGCCCTTGCTCTGCTCTCCTGCAGGAAAACTCTGCTTTTCTCATTTTTTAAGATATTTGAGTGGTCTGCTCCAGCTAGTCTGGCACATTGGGTCTGGTGTGTTGGTGGCTGAGAGCCCTGGCCCATCACCCTCCATCATCTTACACCCCGAAAAGCTGCAGAGTCGGGCTTTTCCCTGTTTCACGTGGATTTTCCAGGGCCCCGAGTGCCTCCAGCTGCAGGAGAACCTGCAGCAGCTGGGCAAACCCCTCGGTGCTGTTGGTGCGGAGCTGTGGGCCTGGGGAGCTGGTGCTGCTGCCGTGCTGAGCTCAGCTGTGCTCAGGCCCTGCTCCAGGAGCCTCCCCGCTGCCTCCAGAGCCTGGCCGAGCCTTTCCTGGCTGGAGGCTGGGCTCTGCTCCCCTCCTTTTGGGGTTGCTCCCTGTGGCTCCTGGAGGAATCTGCTCCGTGGTGCAGGAGCCCAAGGAAAACGTGGCATCGTCCCCAGCGCCGGGTGGAAATGGCCTCGGAGGCACTGCTGTGCCCCTCTCTGCGCCTGGCAGGGCCTGTGCCTGGCTGAGGCGTGCTCAGAGCTGCCCTGCAGTTCTCCTGCTCCATCCGAAGCTGCCTGGGACGTGGGCTTTGGGAATTCCATCCCTGGAGCAGCACCCCGGGGCTCCTTCCCATTCCCAGGAGGCTCTTCCCTGCCAATCCAGCAAGGATGAAGGAGTGGAGCCTGCTGCTGGGCTCGGGATTCCTTCCCCTTCCCGGGGGGCTCTTCCCTGCCAATCCAGCGAGGATGAAGGAGTGGAGCCTGCAGCTGGGCTTGGGATTCCTTCCCCTTCCCCCTTCTTCGTGTTTGACTCACTCCTGAGCAGGGCTTGGTGGGGTGGATGAGCAATCCCCGTGTGAGCTGTTCCCAGAGCCACTGAGCCTGTGCTTTAGGTTCTGTGGAGCCACGGTGTCCCTGCCCTGGGGCTGATGTCCCTGCCCTGGGGCTGATGTCCCTTCCCTGGCATCGGTGTCCCTTCCTTGGCGTCGGTGTCCCTTCCTTGGCGTCGGTGTCCCTGCCCTGGGGCTGGTGTCCCTTCCCCTGTCATTGGTGTCCCTTCCCCTGTCATTGGTGTCCCTGCCCCGGGGTTGGTGTCCCTGCCCCGCCATTGGTGTCCCTGTCATTGGTGTCCCTGCCCCGGGGTTGGTGTCCCTGCCCTGGGGCTGGTGTCCCTGCACCTGTCATTGGTGTCCCTGCCCCGGGGTTGGTGTCCCTGCCCTGTCATTGGTGTCCCTGCCCCGGGGTTGGTGTCCCTTTCCTGTCATTGGTGTCCCTGCCCCGGGGTTGGTGTCCCTGCCCCGGGGTTGGTGTCCCTTTCCTGTCATTGGTGTCCCTGCCCCGGGGTTGGTGTCCATGCCCTGTCATTGGTGTCCCTGTGGAGAACAGGCATTCCCCAGGCTCTGGCTGCTGGTTCTGTGTGTTCACCCGCCCTGGTGCCTCTCCCAGCTGCACGTGGGAAGCATTCACAGCAGGGGCTGTTTGTCCTGTGTCCCCTGTGCCCTGGAGGGGCTGCCAGGAGCCGCTGCTCCCGTGGGGCCTGTGCAGCAGCTCCTGGTGCTCTGCAGCCTCACAGGTTCAGCTCAGGGCTCGTGTTGGGTTAACTTTGGCTTCTTGTGCCCAGGGCAGGGATCAGCAGCGCTGCCAGTGTCACCTTGTCCCCAGGGTTGTGGTGTCTGGGCAGCTCAGGTCACTGGGTGCCCACGAGGCTGGTTTGTGGGGAGGCAGCTGGGGGGACACAAACCGTGGCTGCTGTGGAGTGTGAGCAGATAAATCCAGCTGGGCTGATCACATCCTGACTGCTGCCCTTGCTGTCCCCAGTCAGAAATGTTCCACCCTCTTTTACAGCTCCTGAAATCTCCCCTCCTTCCCACCTGTCCATCCTGTGCTAGAGAAAACCTCAGATCCCAAAAAAACCTGATTTGGGATGAAGCTGCTGCCTGTGCTCCCACGCCAGCACCATCCTGGTGGCTCGGAGCTCTTGTCCATCCCTGGTGTCCGTCCTGGTCCAAAAGCTGTCCCCTCCGTGCCATCCCCTGCTTGCCTCTGACCATGCCAGGCCTTGTCTCATCCCTGGGCACAGCCAGCAGCTGGGACACCAGCAGGGCTGGCTTTTCCCTGCTTTCCAGGCTGTTCCTGCCACCGAGTCCCACTGGAGTGACAACACCTCTGAATCTTGCGCTGAGCCCTTTGGCCAGTGCCAGTCCATGCTGGGATTTTCTCCCCTGGCTTCCCAGGCTCTCCTTGGGATTTTCTCCCCTGGCTTCCAGGCTCTCCTTGGGATTTTCTCCCCTGGCTTCCAGGCTCTCCTTGGGATTTTCTCCCCTGGCTTCCAGGCTCTCCTTGGGATTTTCTCCCCTGGCTTCCAGGCTCTCCTTGGGATTTTCTCCCCTGGCTGTCCCAGAGGAGCACCATGCCAGGGCTTCCTGCTCTCCCCGTTAGAGGAGCAGGGCTGGGCTCTTGGCTGTGTGAGGAGCTGGGGCTGGGCTCCTTGCAGCCTTGTTTGTGAGCCCTTCTGGGAAGAACATTTGGAGAGATGAACTTCCCACCTCGGCTGCTCCATCAGCCTGTGGTTATTTTCCATCTGTGCTCTCAGCAGCTCGCAGGGATCACCTGGCAGGATCAGCCATCCAAAAGCAGCCCGGGAACCAGCCCTGCAGAAAGGCTTCCCAGCCCTGGCGGGGGAAGCTGGGGCAGGAACACGGAGCCAGACAAAAAAGCACAGAATTCCCTGGGGCTGGCTTGTTTTCCACCCTGTGCTTCCCCTCCCGGCTAGGTGAGCTTCCTCCTGGCCCAGCTGCCTCAGCTGCAGGGAATGTCCCCGTGCTGGGCTCTCAGGGGGGCTGTGCCTAGAGGAGCTGGCCGCTGTGTTTTCCCTGGCTTGGCTCTCCATGCCCTGCCCTGCTCTGTCACTGTAGCAGCCCAGGGGATCCTTGCTTTGCTCGGGGCTCTGCTGCCCAGCCAGGCTGACCTTGCTGCAGGGATGAATCAGCAGGAAATGCCAGCCTGGAGCAGGCTGGGAAGAGCCTCTGGCTCTGGGATGTGCCTGTGTCTGACTGCAGCTCTGAGCTGTGCAGGGCAGGAGCGTTTCTGCTGCTTTGGGTGATCCTGGCCTGCCCTGACAGTGCTCCGTGCTTTTGGGAGCCTTTGGGGGAGCACCTGAAGTGGAGGTGCTCCAGAAATGCTCCAGCTGTGCCTCCTCCCCTGGTGCATCCCTGGACCCCAGGGGTCACCGAGGGACTTCACTCCCCCAGGAAACTCCTTTGAACTCCCTGCTGGCAAAGCACTGGGACCAGTCTGAGAGGGAAACTGGAGGTCCTGGTGCCCAGGGTGTGCTCAGCAGGGCTGGTGGGCCACAGGAGGCCCAGCTGAGCTGCAGCTTGGAGAGCAATCTTGGGGACCCCAACCAGAGCCATTGGAGGGCAAAGGTGGTCCTCCCTGGAATAACCTACATCCTCTTTGGAATGACCCCTGTTCCCCCTGGGAATAAGCTGCTCATGCCATCCTGGGGGTGCTGGCTGTGTCCTGCTCATGCCATCAGGGTGGCTGTGTCCTGCTCATGCCATCCCAGGGGTGCTGGCTGTGTCCTGCTCATGCCATTGGTGCTGGCTGTGTCCTGCTCACGCCATCCTGGGGTGCTGGCTGTGTCCTGCTCATGCCATCTTAGGGGTGCTGGCTGTGTCCTGCCCATGCCATCAGGGTGGCTGTGTCCTGCTCATGCCATTGGTGCTGGCTGTGTCCTGCCCATGCCATCAGGGTGGCTGTGTCCTGCTCATGCCATTGGTGCTGGCTGTGTCCTGCTCATACCATCAGAGCTGGCTGTGTCCTGCTCATGCCACCCTGGGGTGCTGGCTGTGTCCTGCTCATGCCATCCTGGGGTGCTGGCTGTGTCCTGCTCATGCCATCAGGGTGGCTGTGTCCTGCTCATGCCATCCTGGAGGTGCTGGCTGTGTCCTGCTCATGGCGTTGGTGCTGTCTGTGTCCTGCTCATGCCACCCTGGGGTGCTGGCTGTGTCCTGCTCATGCCATCGTGGGTGCTGGCTGTGTCCTGCTCATGGCGTTGGTGCTGGCTGTGTCCTGCTCATGCCATCAGGGTGGCTGTGTCCTGCTCATGCCACCCTGGGGTGCTGGCTGTGTCCTGCTCATGCCATCTTAGGGGTGCTGGCTGTGTCCTGCTCATGGCGTTGGTGCTGGCTGTGTCCTGCTCATGCCATCCCAGGGGTGCTGGCTGTGTCCTGCTCATGCCATCAGGGTGGCTGTGTCCTGCTCATGCCACCCTGGGTGCTGGGCCAGCCCAGTGCTCCCCAATCCCCAGAGGTTTCTCCCTGCTGGGGAGTGAGCAGTGCCCAGGCATTCCCCTGTAGCTCCATGAATGTTTCATGGGCCAGGAGTGTCCCTGTGCCCCCCTGGCCTGTCCCCTGCTGCCCAGGGGAGGACAAAGCTCAGAGGAGAAGGAAATTTGTCCTGAGCAAATCCACCCCATCCTCGTGCTCTGTGGGGTCCCTTTCCCTCTGTAGCCACATTCCCGTGCTCCTGTTTCCCCGGCTCAGGCAGGGATGCTGCAGGACGAGGCCCCAGCTGTGTTTTGGGGAGCTCTGCGTCTGCTCCCCGTGCCTGCCCTGATCCTGGCAACAGCAGATGTAAAAATAGAGCTGGGTGCCCCTGGCACGGCTCTGCTCCTCGCCGTGGGGAGCAGGGAACTGACGGGTGTCTGGGAGAGCTGGGCTGTGCTCATTAACCACCCTGACCTAGATGGGGGTGCGCAGCCCCACCGTGGGGGCTGGGCAGCCTCTGCCGCACGCGGCTGCTCCTGATCCGGGGGACAGCCCAGGAACGGGAGCTGCAGAGCCCCCCCAGCTCCCAGGAGCCTCCCCTGAGCCCACGGGGGCTGCAGCAGCTTCCCCCTGCCACGCACTCCTGCCTGGGCTCCTCTGCCCAGCTGGGCTGAGTGGCTGCTTCCTCCTCCTCAGCCTCAGCAGGCTGCTCTCCATCCCTTCCCTGTGCATGGATAACAGCTCTGGGGCTGCTCTCCATCCTTCCCTCATGGATAACAGCTCTGGGGCTGCTCTCCATCCTTCCCTCATGGATAACAGCTCTGGGGCTGCTCTCCATCCCTTCCCTGTGCATGGATAACAGCTCTGGGGCTGCTCTCCATCCCTTCCCTGTGCATGGATAACAGCTCTGGGGCTGCTCTCCATCCTTCCCTCATGGATAACAGCTCTGGGGCTGCTCTCCATCCCTTCCCTGAGCATGGATAACAGCTCTGGGGCTGCTCTCCATCCTTCCCTCATGGATAACAGCTCTGGGGCTGCTCTCCATCCTTCCCTCATGGATAACAGCTCTGGGGCTGCTCTCCATCCTTCCCTGTGCATGGATAACAGCTCTGGGGCTGCTCTCCATCCTTCCCTGTGCATGGATAACAGACCTGGGGCTGCTCTCCATCCCTTCCCTGTGCATGGATAACAGCTCTGGGGCTGCTCTCCATCCCTTCCCTGCGCATGGATAACAGACCTGGGGCTGCTCTCCATCCTTCCCTCATGGATAACAGCTCTGGGGCTGCTCTCCATCCTTCCCTCATGGATAACAGCTCTGGGGCTGCTCTCCATCCTTCCCTCATGGATAACAGACCTGGGGCTGCTCTCCATCCCTTCCCTCATGGATAACAGCTCTGGGGCTGCTCTCCATCCCTTCCCTCATGGATAACAGACCTGGGGCTGCTCTCCATCCTTCCCTCATGGATAACAGCTCTGGGGCTGCTCTCCATCCCTTCCCTCATGGATAACAGACCTGGGGCTGCTCTCCATCCTTCCCTCATGGATAACAGACCTGGGGCTGCTCTCCATCCTTCCCTCATGGATAACAGCTCTGGGGCTGCTCTCCATCCTTCCCTCATGGATAACAGACCTGGGGCTGCTCTCCATCCCTTCCCTCATGGATAACAGACCTGGGGCTGCTCTCCATCCTTCCCTCATGGATAACAGACCTGGGGCTGCTCTCCATCCTTCCCTCATGGATAACAGCTCTGGGGCTGCTCTCCATCCTTCCCTCATGGATAACAGACCTGGGGCTGCTCTCCATCCTTCCCTCATGGATAACAGCTCTGGGGCTGCTCTCCATCCCTGCCCTCATGGAAAGCAGATCTGGGGTCCCTCACTTCGGGAGTGCACCCCAGCAGCGCTGGCTCTGTGCAGTGTCACAGGGACAATAGACATTTGTTAGCAAAGAGAATGTCCCTGCCTGTGGCTTGTGCCTTCCCTCTGGCTGGGGCTGCTCTGGTGGTGTGGCACCCTGCAGATGTCCCTGGGCTCTCCATTCCCTGGATGTGTCACCCTGGAGGTGTCCCCATTCCCTGGAGGTGTCCCTGGGTGTGTCACCTTGGATGTGTCACCCTGGAGGTGTCCCTGGTCTCTCTATTCTCTGGGTATGTCACCCTGGGGATGTCCCATGGAGGAGCCACCCTGGAGGTGTCCCTGGATGTGTCACCTTGGATATGTCACCCTGGAGATGTCCCATGGAGGTGTCACCCTGGAGGTGTCCCTGGGCTCTCCATTCTCTGGGTATGTCACCCTGGAGGTGTCCCATGGAGGAGCCACCCTGGAGGTGTCCCCAAGCTCTCGGTGTGCCAGCAGGACACCACCTGGCAGGGCAGAGGGCAGGAGCTGGGGGAAAAGGAGCAGAAAGGAGCAGCTGCCCAGGGAGCAGAGGCTGCTGGTCCAGGAGGTTCCCTCCTCTGGAAGCACATTCCAGCTGTGGGGAGCAGGGGAAGCAGCACAGGCTGGGACACATCTCCTCAGCTGGGAGCAATCCTGCTGCTGCTGCCCACCAGCTCTGGCTCTGGGACAGGGTTTAACTGCACTTTAATTGGAATTTTGTAACCTGCAAAGGCTCCAGACCTTGGCAGAGTGGGTGGCTGGGGGTGAGTGGCTTGTCCTGGGCAGTGAGGGGCTGGATCCCTGCTGTGGCCTCCCAGCCCCCCAGGAAGCAGATCCTGGTGGATCCCTGGGGCTGGGTGTGCTTGGCACAGCTCCCTCCCTCCCTCCCCTGCTCCTGAGCTGAGTGACGTAACCCAGTTCTGCTCCTCCAGACCTGGAGAAGGGATTTCATGCTCGTTTTCCAGGTGTGTTACCTTTTCCCATAAAAAACATCTTGTCCCTGTCCAAGATGTGGCCTTGGGTGACCCCAGTGCAGAAACCCCTCCCAGCATGCCCCCAAGGGCAGCTCCTGGAAGGAATTTGGGAGACCAAGGGCCGTGGGACGGGGTTCCTGATGGAAAGCTGCTGTGGGAGTTTGTGAGTTGCTGCCTGGGACTTGCTCCCTCCCTGATCCTGCTGTCCTGCTGCATCCCAGCAGTTTGCACCTCCTGTTTCCACTGGGGCTGATTCATAAAAAACCCAAGCACACGACATGGAACAGCTGAATCCTCCCAAAGCCTCGTCCTGTGCCATGAACTGAGAGCTCAGCCTAAAAATAGCCCCACTGCCTGCTGGAAGTGTAGCCCTGGCTGCTGATGAGGTCTTGGGAAGCAGAAATAGCTCCTGAGTCCCAGCAGGAGCTGAGGCTTGCCTTCAACAGCTGCTTTTTGGGGCAGCTCAGGCTCAGCCCCCCAATCCCCTTGGATGCTCTCAGGGTGCTGGGGGCACATCCAGGCTGTTCCAGCTCCTCCTGGGGAGCTCCTGCCTTCCCTGTGTAAATGCCCCCAGGTTCTCACTGTTTTTTTCCGTGGGATGGTGTCAGGTACACAAACTCCTCTCAGGAGCTGTTTCTTTTTCCTGGGCAGTGATTCAGCCCCCCGGGCTCTCCCTCCCCAGCTGCCAGGCTGCTGCAGCCCTTCCCTCCCTCCCGAGCTGCTTCCAGCCCCTCCTTCGAGTGAAGAATGCCCTGGGGGGTGTTCCAGGCAGCCTTTTCCCCTCCAGTCCTCTGGGAAGGGTTCTCCTGATGGAGCTGCTGCTGCTCCCTGCCAGGGGCTCAGCCCTGCCCTGCTCTTAGGGGTTCACGCTGCCTTTCCCCATGGATTTTATGGTTTTTTTCCCCCTGCCTGGCTATTTTCAAGCTGGCAGCCTGAGCACTGAACGTTTTGCAGCGGGCATTGGGGATAAGTGAGTGGTGGGAATAGAGTGGATTGGCTGGGACTGAGCTCTGTGCCCTGCCAAGTCCCAGGCACTGTCCCTCCCTCCTGCCCTTGTGTGCTGCCAGCTGTGCCCCTGGGATATTTATCAGGGAATGAGGGCATTTTGTGCCCCCTTCGTGGCACCCCAGACTGGTTTGGGTTGGAAGGGACCTTAAAGGGCATCCAGTGCCACGGGCAGGGACACCTCCCACTGTCCCAGTTCCTCCAAGCCCCAGTGTCCAGCCTGGCCTGGGACACTTCCAGGCTGTGCTGCAGCATTCCCAGACCTCCAGCTCCTCCCTTCATCCAGGCTGTGATAACTTCCCTGGCAGAAATTCAGGAGCTCCTGGAGGACACAACTCGAGTTTGTTCCTCACCCTGGTGATTCCAGCAGGGTCACACCCACCCCACCCCATTCCATCCCACCCCGTCCCATTTTGTTCCCTGTTTTTTTTCTTCTCAGTGCCTTCACTCTCCGGGTGGGTGTAAGACACCAGTGGGATTTTTATTTTCTGGGAAATTGTTAATGCATGTCAGAAGTGTCTTCATCTCCCGTTGCTCCCAGGAAGCACAACATGGAGAAACAGGATCTGTCCCGAGTCTGCAGCTTTCCTTGGGCCTTGTTAAGAGGAATTGCAATCAGAAATTCATTTAAAACTTGGATCTGGGTGGGATCAGGGCAGTGGCTGTGCTGGGTTCCTGCTCATCCTGCTGCACCCCTGGGAAGTGGTGCCTGGAGTGGCAGGGAGATGGGGGAGTGAAGAGATTTTTGGAAAGGAACAGATTTTTGGGAAAGAACAGGGAAACATGGTTCCCTGGTGGCCTGTGTTTGGTGCTGCCCCTTTGGAATGTGGGAGTGGAGAACCAGGGGTGGCTCTGGCCGTGTCTTTGCTTTGGTGTCCCCAGTGCCACTGTTCCTCCCCTCTGGCAGCAGTCCAGACCCCTGTGCCATCCCATTCCTGAGGCTGCTCCGTGCCCTGCCAGCTCCCAGCCATTCCCTGAGGAAGCACCAGCCCCTAAAGGGATCCTGGGGGTGTGTTTGCCTTGTGCAGGGAGTGCTTTGGAGGCTTGTCCAATGTTCCCCCATTTCCACGGGCAGCTTTGGAGCAAAGTCTGCGTTAGGGGTTTTGTGAGTGGGAAGCATTCCCAGGAATCCTCTGGAATCAGTGGGAGCTTTGTGCTGGGCATGGCCCGTAGCTCCTTCTGGACCCTGCTGTGGCAGTGTGGGAGTTGCCCCACATCAGCAGCCTGGGAAGGGTGGGCTTGTGTTGGGTGGGCTTGGAGCTGCTCAGCTGCTGCTGCTGCCCCCAGAGAGCTCCCGGGAGGCATCACCCTCTAAAGCCTTGATCCAAGGACACTGCCAGGCAGCCCTGAGCAGCTCTGCTGGAGTCACACTGGCAGGAAGTTGATTTCATGGATGCTGCTGAGCTCCTTTGCCACTGTGGGTCAGCCTCTGCTGAGAGGATCCCCGAGTCACCGGCTCTGGGACATTCAAACCACGAGCACAAAACGCCGCTGGCTTTGTCTCCTTCCAGACACAGCAGCCAGCTTTGCCTGGGAATCACAGTGCTGTCTGGAGGGCTCGGGGAGGTGCTGCTCTCCAGGCTGTGCAGTGGAAGGGCAGCGTTTGGGGTGAGGACAGGGATGGAGATGGAGCTGGAGGTGCCCCACAGAGGGGTCAGGTCCTGTGTGCTGTGTCCCAGGTGCACCAGAGAGGGGTCAGGTCCCGTGTGCCACATCCCAGGTGCACCACAGAGGGGTCAGGTCCTGTGTGCCACCTCCCAGGTGCACCAGAGAGGGGTCAGGTCCTGTGTGCCGTGTCCCAGGTGCACCAGGGAGGGGTCAGGTCGTGTGTGCCACGTCCCAGGTGCACCAGGGAGGGGTCAGGTCCTGTGTGCCGTGTCCCAGGTGCACCAGGGAGGGGTCAGGTCCTGTGTGCCGTGTCCCAGGTGCACCAGGGAGGGGTCAGGTCCCGTGTGCCACGTCCCAGGTGCGCCACGGAAGGGTCAGGTCCTGTGTGCCACCTCCGTGTGGGGTGTTTGTGTCTCTGACTCGGGGTTTAGGTGATACCTGGGACACTTGGGTTGGAATCCCAGCATCACCGAGGTTGGGAAAGCCCTCCTGGATCATTGAGTCCAGTCCCCAATGCCCAAAGCACTGAGTGTCACATCCAGGCACTCTTTGGACACCTCCAGGGACGGGGACTCCAAACCTCCCTGGGTAGTTCCAACGTTTTCCAGCCCTTTCCCTGGAGAAATTCGTGCTAGGTATCCCTGGTGCTTTCTCTCCTCAAAGCTCTCCCGGCCTGTGGCTCTGGGAGGTGACAGAGGGCCCTTCCCTTTTGTCTCCCCTCTGGCCACAGGTGGCACAAGCTGCACTCCAAGGCTGGGAAGAAGGAGAAGGAGCGTGGTGAGATCCTGGTGAGCATCCAGTTCACCAGGCACAGCCTGACCGCCAGCATGTTCGACCTGTCCGTGAAGGACAAGGCGCGCTCGCCCTTGGGCAGGCTGAAGGACAAGGTGACGGGCAAGAAGAAGTACGACCTGGAGTCGGCCTCTGCCATCATCCCCAGCAGCATGGCGGCCCTGGACATGGAGGACGACTTGGAGCTCGGGGGCAAGAAGTCCAAGCTGAAGGGCTTCTTCCTGAAGAACAAGCTGCGCAGGTCGTCCCTGACGCAGTCCAGCACGTCCCTGGGCTCCGACAGCACCATCTCCTCTGCCAGCCTGAGCCTGGCAGCCAACGTCCCCGAGGTGACCAGGTCCCCCAGCAGACACGGCAGCCTGTCCACCGAGCGCTCTGGTAAGAGGATCAGGGCTAATCCCCCGCTGCCTGCCTTTCTGTGCAAGGGGCTGCTGAGGGGGCCGTGCAGCTCTGTGGGCTGATGGCTTACCCAGCCTCAGAGCAGCACCTGGGCACTGGTTATTCCATTCCAGGAATGGAACCAGCAGTGTGGAATTGGTTAGCTTGGGAAAGCCCTCCAGGATCATGGAGTCCACCTGTTCCCTCAGCATTGCCAGAGCCACCACTCACTGTGTCCCCAGGTGCCAGAGCCACAGGGCTGCGAAATCCCCCCAGGGATGGGGATCCCACCCCTGCCCTTTCCATGAGGAATGTCCCCAGTGCCCACCCTGAGGCTCCCCTGAGGCCGTTCCCTCTGCTCCTGTCCCTGTTCCCTGGAGCAGAGCCCGACCCCCCCGGCTGTCCCCTCCTGGCAGGAGCTGTGCAGAGCCACAAGGGCCCCCCTGAGCCTCCTTTGCTCCAGGCTGTCACTAAGAGGTGACATCCCCGAGACCTGTGTGCTGGCACAGAGGCGTTTGCCAGAACGGGAGGAACATCCCAGATTTTGCTTTTCCGTGCCTGCACCATGAGCTCCCAGCATCTGGGGTTCCTCAGGGCTGTTCCTTTCAGCCCCTCGGAGCAGAGAGGCCGGGCTGAGCTGGGCTGAGCTGGGCTGGGCTGAGCTGAGCTGGGCTGGGCTGTGCTGAGCTGGGCTGGGCTGGGCTGGGCCGGGCTGGGCTGAGCTGAGCCGAGCCGGGCTGAGCTGAGCTGGGCTGGGCTGGGCTGGGCCGGGCTGAGCTGGGCTGGGCTGAGCCCAGCTGGGCTGTGCTGGGCTGGCAGCTGCTGGCCCTGCCCTGGGGCACTGCTCTCTCTAATGAGCCGCCTCCAGCTCGAAGGCAAAGCCCAAACCGGCCGGCTCGGGTGATTAAAACAATCTGAGCTCTTGGCACTCCCAGGGCAGTCATTTACAAACAAAAAAGGCCCTTGTAGGGAATTAATTCTCCCTTGGAAACAAATACATGGTTAAATGGTTCAGTTGGCTGAGACAGGCATTGCCAGGTCGGGTGGGAGTCCCCGGGGAGGCCCTGTGGCTCTGCTGGTGACATTCCTGTGCTGGTTCCATCATCCTTGGGCTGGGCCTTCCAGCTACTGGGAGCTTCCCTTCCCATGGCAGGGGACTGGAACTGGGTGATCTTGAAGTTGCTTCCAGCCCAAACCATTCCACGATTCTGTGAAGTAGGCAGCATCTCCAGCGGGGAGAGGCGAGCAGCTGTCAGTTGTTTTCCTCAGGTTCTCATGAATTTTACCCCCAAAAATTGGCAGTGGCCACGAGATCAAAGGATCACGGAGTTGTTAAGGTTGGGAAAGATTTTTAAGATGATCAAGTCCACCCCTCGAGGCAGTGGGAGGGAGAGGCAGGCACTGGACCCTCCTGGCTCATCACACCGAGCAGTGGCCTGGAGCTCATGGCACCCTCATCTCTTGTTCGGTGCACACTCATACATCACATGGAAGCTTTAAAACCCTTTAGGGAGCTTCTGAGCAGTTCCTTGCATTTGTTATCAAGCTCAGATCCTCTCGGACAATGGCTTTGTCATGGTGCAGAGCCTCCTCTGGGGGTGTCCCCTGCTGTGCTCGGGGACAGTTTTGTGTCCCCAGTGTGGCCGCACACCAGTGAGCTGTGCTTTGCCTGTGTTTTGCTGTGCTTTCCAAGGATTTCGTGTGTGTGCCATGTCCCAGGTGCACCAGAGAGGGGTCAGGTCCTGCGTGCCACATCCCAGCTGCACCAGAGAGCTTTCCAAAGCTGTGCTTTGCTGTGCTTTCCAAGGATTTCGTGATAATCCCCTGGCGGGGAGAAGGCCGGGGCGGTTTCCCAGCGCTCTTTGGCGTGTCCAGGTGGAAGAAGAGGACGCCGTACCCGTGGCCTCACGTGTCGTGTGTTTGCCCCCGCAGTGAAGGAGCTGCTGGCCTCGCCGAAGCTGAGCCACAAGAGAGCCTTCAGCGACAACGTGTCGCAGGTCAGCCCCGCAGCGCCGCAGCCCAGCGCCCCGCAGAGCCCCCAGGCCAGGAAGGAGCCCGGCTCCCGCTCGTCCCTGTGCATCAACGGCAGCCACGTGTACGGGGAGGAGGCGGCCCCCCGTGCCCTGCCCGCCTCTGCCCCCCTGCCCGTGCCCCGCCGGCAGGACGAGCCCCTGGGCTTCACCCCGCTGCACCCCGAGCCCCACGAGGCGCCCTGGGGGCTGGGCGGCCTGGAGAGGGCCCAGCAGAGGGACGAGCCCAGGTTCATCCCGTCCCCTCCCAGCCTGGCCCTGCAGGAAGAGCTCAAGGTGTCCACCAAGGCCGTGACCCTCAGCAACCACCTGGGCAGGGCCAGGATGGAGGAGAGCAAAGCCGGCCAGGCCGCGGCTGCTCCGGGCTTCCCCGCCGAGCCAGCCCAGGACAGAGCGCCCGAGGACACCAGGAAGGAGGACAAGAGAGCCAAGGGAGGCTTCTTCCACCACGGGGGCAAAGGCCAGGGGGACAGAGGGACCCCCGCGCACGCCTCGGCCGCGGGGGACGAGCGGAGTAAGAGCGGCTGGTTTGGGTCCAAGGAGCCCAAAGAGTCCCCTCAGAAACCCAGGTCAGTGCAAGGGGCTGGGGAGGCCCAGGCTGGTGATTCCTGCCCCAAATTCCCGTCTCCAGCAGCTCCTGGGTGCTCCTGGGAGCGCTCAGGCAAGGGCAGAGCAGGGGAAATGCTTCCTTGCTCTTAAATGCCTCAAAGGGAAGGGGGTTTTCCTGGATCCTCTGCTGGCTCCTGCCAGAAGCCCCCTCTGCTGGATGGGGGATGTGTTTTGCTCTCAGGGATGGAGGGATCCCCTCCGTGGAGAGGTTTCCCTCTGCAGAGGTGAGGCTCAGTGTGGTCGCACCAAGTGGTTCTGTGGCCTGGAAATACAGATTCGTTATCCTTTAATGAGCTAGAACAGCTTCCCTGGCAGTCAGGGTGGATGTGGGATACTGGGATTGGTAACCACATTCCTGTTAGGAACCCCACACCCCCCTATGGGGTCAGGTCAGGGTGCAGCACTTTGGTTCATGAGGTATCATTGATATTCCCAGAGTAACTAATCCCAGCCCACCCAGCCTTCCCTTCCCCCAGTTAGGAACCTCTAGCTGTTCTTGCTTTGTGTGGCAGTTCATCCCTCCAGATCCTCGGGGTTTGTGGTGTTTGTGCTGCTCCTGGGAGGAGTTTATCACCCGTGTCCCCCCTGGAGCTGAGCTGGCAGTCCAGAGGTCGAGGGTGGTGTCAGTGTGGGGCAGGAAATGGGGTTAAAATCAGCCAGAGAAAACAAGCAGCACTCAGAGCTGCTCCAGTCTGCAGGCTTGGTTTATTGGAGGGATTTTCTCATCTGGGCTGACTTTAACCTCATTTATTGAGCAGAAGGATTTTGGTTCAGTCTGAGCCTCCTTTAATGAAGAGGGCACTCCTGGTTTATTCCACAAAACCTGGCTCCCACGTGGGTTAAACTTGTGAAGGGATGGGCACATCCCTCAGCCTGGCCCCAGCACCAGCCCCAAAATTGCCCCTTTCCACGGGAAGGTGTCGTGCTCGTGGTGGCCTTGGGGCTGCACAGGCAGAGCTGGGGACACTGGGACAGGCAGGAGCTGCTCCCCTGGGTCGGGAACATCAGGAACGTCCCATCCCACGGGCCTGGAGCTCAGTCCCACAAAGTGCATGGTAGGGAAGGAGCAGGGCTGGGGGCTGCTGTGCTGCATCCCTGGCATTCCCTGTCCCTGGCAGTGCCCCAGGCCAGGCTGGATGGGGCTTGCAGCACCCTGGCACGGTGGAAGGTCCCTGTCCGTGGCAGGGGTGGAATGGGATGGGCTTTAAGGTCCCTTCCAGCCCTCACCATGCTGTGATTCTGGGGTTCCCAGGAGGCTCAGAGCCCTGGCAGTGCTTTGGTGTCACATCCCAGGGCAGGGTTTGTGCATGGGCCTGAAGGACTCCGGACTCTGCACCCTGTCCTTGAGGAAGGACACAGCATTCCCGCTCAAGAGCGTTCTTTTAATTTTTCTTTCTAATTTTGGGGTAAGAAACCCGCTGGTTAAGGCCCAGAATAAAAAATCAAGGCTTAAAAATCCTGCTGAATCCAGGCAGTGACACCACAAGTGCCTGAGGCAGCCAGGGAAGCGGGGGTGGGATGGGATGGGGTGGGATGGGGTGGGATGGGGTGGGATGGGATGGGGTGGGATGGGATGGAGCTGCCCTCGGCATCTCTCTCTGGGGCCTTTTCCTTGGGAAACGGGTGAGAATCCAGCAGGTTTTCCCCTTTTCCTTGGGAGATGGGAGCAAAACCAGCAGGTTTTCCCCTTTTCCTTGGCAGATGGGTAAGAATCCAGCAGGTTTTTCCCTTTTTCTTGGGAAATGGGTGAGAAGGCAGCAGGTTTTTCCCCTTTTCCATGGGAGATAGGTGAGAATCCAGCAGGTTTTTCCCTTTTCTTTGGGAAACGGGTGAGAATCCAGCAGGTTTTCCCTTTTCCTTGGGAAATGAGAGAGAATCCAGCAGGTTTTCCCCTTTTCTTTGGGAAATGAGAGAGAATCCATCAGGTTTTCCCCTTTTCTTTGGGAAACGGGTGAGAATCCAGCAGGTTTTCCATTTTCCTTGGGAAACGGATGAGAATCCAGCAGGTTTTCCTCTTTTCTTTGGGAAATGGGTGAGAATCCAGCAGGTTTTCCCTTTTCCTTGGGAGATGGGTGAGAATCCAGCAGGTTTTCCCTTTTCCTTGGGAGATGGGTGAGAATCCAGCAGGTTTTCCCCCCTTGGCAGTCCTGGCAAGGAGGCAGGCAGGGCCATGATCCTCTGATTTCCAGGCAGGGGTGTCAGATCCGGCTGGAGCTCAGCTCCCTGTCCACCCAACCCAGGGACAATCCCCAGGAGTGCCCCTAAACCCCGCTGCTTTCTGCCAGCTCCCTGCGCTCATCCCCAGCCTTGCCCCTCTCCCTGAGTTCCCCTCCCTGGCTTTGTTTAACTCTCCTGCAGCACTCGCAGTTTAATCCAGGCTCAGCCAAGCTGAGCTTTGCTGGGAGCTGCCTTGCTGAGCACTTTGTCTGCCTGTGAGCACAGACTTGGGTGAGCTGTGGCAGCAGCTCCTCTGCCTGGGGTCGTCTCCCCAAAGCCAGGGATGGATTCCAAGCAGCATGGGCTGCAGGGGAGCAATCCACAGAACCCCTCTGGGGTGCTTAGGAGCATCCGGGAGGGCTTTAGGTGCAGGTTGCAACTGAGAATGGGAAATAGTGAGCTTGAGCTGGAGCAGGGGGATTGGGAGGAGGAGCTGGGAGGAGCTCCTGGAGGATGGGGAAGTGCTGGAGCTGCCTGGCTGGGAAGGAGTCTCCCTCCCGGTGTCCAGGGACTGGGATAGCTGAGAACCAGGGACTGGGATAGCTGAGAACCTCTGGGGACCATTCCAGGGATCATTGGTGACCAGGCCTGATTTGCTGCAGAAGGGCCCTGTCCATCCTCACAGGGACAGGGTTTGTCTCTGCCCCGCTCTTCCCAGTGCTTCAGTTTTCCTGGCCGTTCATTAGGACACCATTACTCGTTTTAATTATACACAACTGACCTCTCTGATTCCATTTTGCTTCCTTACGCTGAGTGACCTCGTGGGCCAAGCTGGTTCAGGTCAAAGCTGTGGAAGAGCTTTTAGGTCTTGGTGGCTTCACAGTGCCAGAGAGCAGGGCCAGCTGGGATCTTGGCAAGGAATTCCTGGCTGGGAGGGCGTGAGGCCCTGGCACAGGTGCCCAGAGCAGCTGGGGCTGCCCCTGGACCCCTGGCAGTGCCCCAGGCCAGGCTGGACACTGGGACACCCTGGGACAGTGGGAGGTGTCCCTGCCATGGCAGGGTGGCACTGGGAGGGATTTAAGGTCCCTTGCACCCAAACCTTTCCAGATTCTCTGCTCTCTGGGGGTCTCTGATGTCCATCTGTGGGTGTCCATCTGTTCCTAGAGCTGGACTAACCCTTGCTCTGGAGAGAAGCAGCCTCTGAACTGAGCAGTTTTAAGTCTTGGCTTCTTTGCAGAAAGGACTTTACCCCTCCTGCTCTCCTGACTCTGGAAACTTCTGCCAGCAGCACCTTCTCACCTGTTTGGCCACCTTGGATAGGCCAAGTTTAACCCAGAGCTGAACGTGGTGAGAAAGCATCAAAGTCAGTCACTTTGGCAGCCCAGGAACCCCAGCCTGTAATTAGTTAAAAGGTCTGTAATTAGAAGGATGGTTTGAGTTTGCCTGCAGCAGAGCCCAGCCTGGCACAGCTGATCTTTACCCACTTGCTCTGCCAAGCACACCCTTCCCAAAATAAGGAGTGCTGCTTTGGGCTGGGTTTAGCTGCAGCTTACAAAGAGGGTTTTGTTGTGTGCTGGGTGGGTTTTGCTGAGCCCTCAGCGTGGGAGCTGGCTCTGCAAACCTGCCTGTGCTCTCCCTGGGGACAGACCTGGCCATTTCTGCCTTCAGCCCTTATTTACAGCCTGTTTTCCCTGGTTCTTCTCAGGAAAGCAGGTCCCAAGGGCTCTGCTCATCATCCCTGGCTTGGCTAATCCCCGGGAGCTCCAGGCTTTGATTCTGGAGGGGATGGAGCAGTAGGAAGGTGGCGTTTGCTCTTTGGAGGCTGAATAAAGCCTGGCTGGGGGTTGTTGTTTTGAATGTCAGTGGTTAAGGGCTGTGTGTAAGGAAGAAGCTCAGCAGGTTTATTTGAGGCAGAGCCTGGGGCTCAAACAATTCTTTACATGTTTCCAGGCCTTCCTCCAGTGTTATCAGAGCTCTGCAGCTCCTGCTTCCTGGGGAGAATCCTGATGATAAAATGGGGCTGCATCTGAGGCCTGGCAGCAGGAGAAAGAGGAAGCTGTGCTCTGTCCTATAAAAGCAGGGGCTCCACTTCCATTTTCAGGTTCAAGCCCCTTCCCAGAGCCCACAGCCTTGGATCCAGCAGTGAGGCCAGATACTGAGTTCTCCCTGCTCCTCATGTGCTCCTAAAACGTGCCCTTGCTACGGGCTGGCAGTGGGAGCCAGGCTTGGCATGGCTGGAGCAGAGTGCTGGGCCAGGCTGCCATGGAGCCTGGAGCCTGTGGCAGCCCCTCCAGAGCCAGCAGGACCCCGAGAGCAGAGCCTGGGAAGCTGCAGAGGCTGAGCAAGAGGAAGATGAAGGCCACGATGTGAAAGCAGGGCGTTGAGGCTAGCAGGGATGAATCCATGGGACCCAGAGCTGGCACCAGCTCAGCCCTGATGTGCTTTGGAGCCATCCAGGAGAAGCACAGCCCCACTCCCACTCCTAAAAGTGGGAACTGGGGGTTGAACTTGGCATCTCCCTGGGTTCCTACTGCCCAGATTTCTCCTATTTTTTTTTAATTCCAGTGTTTTTGAGGGCAAATGTCTGCAGAGGAAGATCTGTCCATTTGAATGGGGGTGATGGACAGGTGAGGCCCAAGGGAAGAGCAAAGTGGTCATTGCACAGATAATTATTACAGATCATTTATGGATTGTTATAGGTGATTTATTACAGAGAAATCCAGTCCTTCCACCTCTGGAATTCCTATTTAAAACTCATTCCCTGACTCCTTCCCACGGGTGCTCCCACCCTGTACAAAAATGTGCCAGGCTGCTGTTGCCATCCCTTCCCAAGCCCCTCCTGCACAGTCCCCGCTGTGCCAGCCCTGCTGCTGCCGCCGGGAGGAGGCTCCTGCTCCCTGCCCGGGCTGCGGGATGCCCAGCACCCCCATCCTGTGCTTTCCCACCCCGGCGAGCCCCGTCCGTGGGAAAACGGGGCCAAAAGCGGCTTTTTGGGAGCGGCACGCACGGCGCAGCCGGGCCCTGCCCTCCTGCAGGGGTTGGTGTCCCTGGGCTGCGGCACAGCTCTTCCCGCAGCACGGCAGCGCTGGCTCCTGCCTGCCCCTGCCCGGGCTGCTGCTCCTGCTGCTGCGGAGCCCTGCCCAGCCTGGGAGCAGCCCGGGATCCCGAGGGACGCATCCCCTGCGCTGAGCAAGCTGCTTCCAGTGGACTTTTTCCATCAGGGGGTTGCTCAGCAATATTTTATTTCCTTTTTTTTTTTTTTTTTATTGCTGCGAGGCTCAAAGGCGTCTGTGAAGTGCTGCCAAACAAATAAATGAGGGCAGGGAGGCACCCGAGATTTATTTTGGCTGGCGGAGCCGTGTGCTGGGAATGGGAGGGGAAGGAGGAGCGGGAGGAGGAGGAGGAGGGTGAGTCAGCGTTTCAGTGCTGCACAGAGCTGCTCCCATCAGGCAAGTGTAGGTTTCCCTCTAGAGGAATCTGCCGTGCTCCACTCCTGCTTTCACCCAGCACTTCCAGCATCCCCCCTCAAGGGGTGGGAAAGGGCATTTTGGGCTCGGAGCAGGGCTCCTGGCAGTGCCAGGCTGGTCCCAGGGCAGGGATGTTCATCCCGAGGAATGGGGTCAAGCAGGGATGTTCATCCCAAGGAATGGGGCTGGTCCCAGGGCAGGGATGTTCATCCCAAGGAATGGGGTCAAGCAGGGATGTTCATCCCAAGGGATTGGGGCTGGTCCCAAAGCAGGGATGTTCATCCCGAGAAATGGGGGCTGGTCCCAGGGCAGGGATGTTCATCCCAAGGGATGGGGGCTGGTCCCAGGGCAGGGATGTTCATCCCGAGGAATGGGGTCAAGCAGGGATGTTCATCCCAAGGGATTGGGGCTGGTCCCAAAGCAGGGATGTTCATCCCGAGAAATGGGGGCTGGTTCCAGGGCAGGGATGTTCATCCCGAGAAATGGGGGCTGGTCCCAAAGCAGGGATGTTCATCCTGAGAAATGGGGGCTGGTCCCAGGGCAGGGATGTTCATCCCAAGGAATGGGGGCTGGTTCCAGGGCAGGGATGTTCATCCCAAGGGATGGGGGCTGGTCCCAGGGCAGGGATGTTCATCCCAAGGAATGGGGGCTGGTCCCAGGGCAGGGATGTTCATCCCAAGGGATTGGGGCTGGTCCCAAAGCAGGGATGTTCATCCCGAGAAATGGGGGCTGGTTCCAGGGCAGGGATGTTCATCCCGAGAAATGGGGGCTGGTCCCAAAGCAGGGATGTTCATCCTGAGAAATGGGGGCTGGTCCCAGGGCAGGGATGTTCATCCCAAGGAATGGGGGCTGGTTCCAGGGCAGGGATGTTCATCCCAAGGGATGGGGGCTGGTCCCAGGGCAGGGATGTTCATCCCAAGGAATGGGGGCTGGTCCCAGAGCAGGGATGTTCATCCCAAGGGATGGGGGCTGGTCCCAGGGCAGGGATGTTCATCCCAAGGAATGGGGGCTGGTCCCAAAGCAGGGATGTTCATCCTGAGGGATGGGGGCTGGTCCCAAAGCAGGGATGTTCATCCCAAGGGATGGGGGCTGGTCCCAAAGCAGGGATGTTCATCCCAAGGGATGGGGGCTGGTCCCAGGGCAGGGATGTTCATCCCGAGGAATGGGGTCAAGCAGGGATGTTCATCCCGAGGGATGGGGGCTGGTCCCAGGGCAGGGATGCTCATCCCAAGGAATGGGGGCAGATCCCAGAGCAGGGATGTTCATCCTGAGGGATGGAGGCTGATCCCAGGGCAGGGATGCTCATCCCAAGGAATGGGGTCAAGCAGGGATGTTCATCCCAAGGAATGGTCCCAGGGCAGGGATGTTCATCCCGAGGAATGGGGGCTGGTCCCAGGGCAGGGATGCTCATCCCAAGGAATGGGGGCAAACAGTGATGCTGCAATTTGAAATCCCAGTAGAAAGTCACAGATTCTCAAAGAGCCTCAGGCTGTGCCAGGGGAGGGTCAGGCTGGATAGTGGGAAAATTTCTCCCTGTAAAGGTTTGTCCAGCCCTGGCACAGCTGCCCAGGGCAGGGGTGGAGTTCCCATCCCTGGAGGGCTTTAAAAGCCCTGTGGATGTGACGCTTGGGGACAGGGGTCAGCGATGACCTTGGCACTGTAGGGGTGGTTGGACTTGGTGATCTTAGAGGGCATTTCCAGCCCAAACGTTCCATGATTCTTCTGCCTGGAATTTGCAGCCAGGAGCCCCTGAAGAAACCCCAGTGAGTCCCAGCAGGAATGGGGTTGAGGAGCAGAAAGGAAATTTCTACAGGGCAGTTGGAGGAGGAAAATGAGAATCCAACAAAGATGGATTCAAGTTCTGTCTTTACGTATTTAGCCAACATCAGCAGGTCCAGCACCTCCTGAGCCCCATCAGGACTTCACAAGGGATGGAGGGACAGGAGCCAGGGAATGGCTGCCACTGGGAAAGGGGAGATTGGGCTGGGATCTGGGGAAGGAATTGCTGGCTGGGAGGGTGGGCAAGGGCTGGGCTGGAATTCCCAGATTTGCTGGGGCTGCCCCTGGATCCCTGGCAGTGCCCAAGGCCAGGCTGGGCACTGGGGCTGGAGCAGCCTGGGACAGTGGGAGGTGTCCCTGCCATGGCAGGGGTGGAATGGGATGGGCTTTAAGGCCCCTTCCCACCCAAACCATTCCATGGTGACCTGGGGAATGCAGACAGGATCATCCCAGGGGTTTGAGGAGGCCTCGAAGCTGTTCCTGCACCTGTGCAGGTGGGGATTGGTGCAATCCCAGGCACCTGGAATGGCTGCTCTGGCATCAGCCACCCCTGAGGAGGGAACTTCACCCACTCAGCTTCTGGCAGCTGGCACGGTTGTTAGCAGCCAGGGCTCGTTAATCAGTGCAGCTGATTAATGCTCTGCAGCTGATTAGTGCTCTGCAGCCTCTTAGGGCTGGAGCCCAGCAGAGCTGGATCAGGCCCTGGCTGCTCTTACTCAGCACAAAGGCTGGATCTCAGTCTGGAGCAAGACATGGAAGCAGTGCCAGCAGGACAAGCAGAGGTGGGGCAGGGCCGTGTGCCCCTTGCAACCACCCTGGGATCCTGGTGGTTGGACCTTGTCACCTTCCCTTGTCACCTTCCCCTTCCAGCTGGGAAGGAGAATTTGCCATGGTTTGCCCCGTTTAAATCTGTTTGTGGATGTTGTGAACTCACCCAGCTGAGGTACCGAGCAGCTGCTCCCCTCTTCTGGGAGCTCAGATTCGAGGGGGATTGGGGAAAAAGGTCCAAGCCTCTGCTGATCTCCAGGCTGGGAATGCCTGGAGAGCTTTCCCTCCACACAGAGGGCTGCCAGTCTGGGGTGGTTTGTGCCTCAGGGTCCATCAGCTTCTCCCAGAACTTCTGGAGGCTTTGTGTGCTCACCCAGAGCTCAAAACGCCTGGGAGGAGCTGGGCTGCAGCTGTGGGGTTTGTTCCTGGCTGCTCCTGCCTGGGCCAGGCAGAAGAGGACACGGAGCAGGGCAGGGCCAGGTGTGGCCCAGGCTGGGCACGGCCACCAGGCTGCTTTGTGACAGCAGGAGAGGGCACCCACGAGCCGTGTGTGCCCAGAGGGAGTGCAGCTCTCACTCAGGAGGAAGGGGCCCAGGCTTTTCTTTGTCCCTGGGTTGCCAGGTCCCTTCAGTGGTGTCCCATGGGTGCTGGAGCAGAGCCAGGAGTGTTCTCTGCCCCCGACTGGCACAGGGGACTTTGGTGGCAGGGATGGCCTCAATGGGCACCTTTCCAAGGAGCTGCTCAGAGCAGGATGTGGGAAGGGGCTGTGCAGCTGCCAGGAGTGGGAGCAGGGGGTGCCCATGGTGGGGGCATCACTCCTGGGCTGGGGTGCTGCCAGCCCAACGCCCTCCCTGCTTTGGGACCGGCCAGCCGCACCATCCCCAGCGTCAGCTCTTGCCTCAAGATGGCATTTTGTGCTTTCAAATGTGTCTGAGGCGCTTGGTGGATGCACAGGAACGTGGAAATAGTTGTCCAAGCAACTTTGTGATCTTGCAGTGCCACCTGCAAGCCCTCCCGGCAGCTGGGCAGGAAATCCCAGGGTGGAGCCCCAGGGCTGGACATACCCTGGGCACCCCGGCAAAGCAATTCATTTCTTCCTTCCTCTTAAAAACCTTGGCGTGCCCAGAGCTGGCTGATCCACGCCCATATCTCTCCCCAGCCAAGAGGGGAACTCTCTGCAGGTCTCTGGTGCAGGGGGCATCAATCCCATAGGATCTGTTACGGGGCAGGGCCAGGTCTCCTGTCCTGGGGATGGGATTGCTCCTCCCAAGGGTGAGGCAAGGGAATGGAGGGAGCGTGGCAGTCAGAGCACCAGACGGATGTGGGGTGTCCACGCCACGCCCCGCTCTGTGATGTGAAAACCTCTGAGCCTGGTGAGCCCCCTCGGGGTGGTGACTCCACATTGCTGGAGCAGTTCCCAAAGGAAGATCAGTGAAATCCCCAGGAAAGGTCCCTCAGTCCTGCTGGAGCAGGCAGCAGGGCCCTGTCAGCCTCACCTGGGGGGAGATTCTGAATTCCAGGTGTGCTGAATTCCTTCCACCTTGGGATCCCCCTGGGGTTTCAGGCGTCTCGGGCAGAAGTGATGTGACAAGGGGCATGTGGGAGGTGGGGCAGAGTCCAGAGTGGGGACAGGGCCCTGTCCTGGCCACAGGCTCCTTCCTGCTGGGCTCTTGTCCCTCCCTCCTGTGCAAGCGTGAGCTCCGTGTGTGTTCCCATCCTGGTCATCCTCAGTGTGGAGGCACTGGGGTGAAGTGGGAAGGACTCCTCAGTGTGCCTGCACGGGTTCAGGTGACCCTGATCCCAGAGCCCGGGCTGCTCCTGGTGCTCCACCTGCCCTGGGTGCCACCAGCACCGGGACGAACTCACCGGGCGAGTCGTCGGGCTGCAGGAGGTGGGGAAGCCTCTCTGGCTCCTGGGCGTGCTGAGGCAGAAGGGGAGTGTGGAGGAGTGTCCTGGGAGCAGGGCTGCCCCTGCCTGGGTGTCGTGCATGCCCTTTCCACCACGCCGTGACTCCATAACCATTGCTGTGCCTAACCAGAGCCAGGCATGGAGCTGGTCATTGCGCTGCTTGGAGCGGAGCGTCTGTGGTGTGTGTGGTGTGTGCTTCCAGCCCTGTCACAGCATTAACCAGGAGGACTGTTCTGTCTTCCCTCCACAGCCTGGAAGTGTCTCCTCAGGTAGAAACCAGCTCAGATGCTCCTTCTCATTCTGCTCCCTGCTCCCCTGCCCCGTGCCCCGCTGCCCTTCCCGCTAGCATGCCGAGCTCTAACCTCCCTGGCGCTCCTGGAGACAGACAGGCCGGATGCTTGGCCCCCACCAACCCATTCCTCAACTCCCTGCAGAGCAATCCCTTCTTTGAGGAGCTCCTCGCTGACCAGGTACTAAATTCTCCTTCACCTACTCACTTTCTCTCTAGTTTCCCGCCTGGGCCGCGTGCTGCGCCAGAGGTCGCTGGGAGCTTTTATTCCTCTGAGGATTGCGGTCCCTCTGGCTCCCCAAGGCAGACAGACCCCGAGGGGGAGTCTCCAGCCCAGAGCGTTGGTGTCCCCGTGCCAGAAACCACTCCCCCAGCGCCGGGAGAGCTCCCTCCTGCCGACACCGACCCCGCCGTCCCCCCGCTGCCCTCGGAGTGGGACGATACCTTCGATGCCTTTGCCACCAGCAGGCTCAAACCGGAGCGGAAGAAGGAGAACTTCTTTGCCTCGGTGGCGGCAGAGGGCATGGCTTTCATCGACGACCCCGACAGAGCCAGCCCGACGGAGAGCTCGGTGGAGCCGCCCTGCCAGAAGGGCTCCAAAGTGCTGGAAAAGGCCGCTGAAATCCCTGCAGCTCTCCGCTCTTGGACAAATTTCTCCACTTTAGACGTGGGGGCCAACCTAGTGAGCACCACCCAGGAGGCCACGGTGATTGAGGATGTGCTGAGCCCCGTGTCGGCGGGCTCCATGGCCAGGAGGAGGAAAAGCAGCGCGCCCACGGTCTGGACGGCCGCGTTTGCCTCGGGCAACCCCGGGGACAAAGAGGCCTCAACAGCACTGAGCACTGAAAATAGCGCTAGGGAGGAAGGGGACAGCGGTGAGGAGGAGTCCTGCAGCACGGGGACAAACGGCTGGATGACCATAGCCACAGAAACCGCCGAGGAGCCCTCGGAGAGCGCCGAGGAGCACGCGGCTCCCCGGGGCCCCTTCGGCCCGCACCCGCCCTTCCTGGCCGAGGGCGCCTTCGAAGCGCAGAGCTCGTCCCGTGCCGCCACGCGTGCGCTCCCCAGGAGCTCCTTGCCCCCCGAGCTGGCCCCCGAGGCCCTGCCCGGCGGCGCCGTGGTGGCCGTGCCCCCGCGGGTGCTGGGGGACGCGGCGGGCCGGAGGCTCCCCGAGGCAGGCGCGGAGCCCGGGGGCGGCCCGGAGGGCGCCTTGGACATCCGCAGCTCGGTGTTCCGGCTGCAGGCCAGCATGCGGCTGGAGGCCAGCGACGGCCTCCTCAAGTTCAGCTCCGACATCCGCGAGCGGCGCGTGGTGCTGGCGCCCTGGGCAGCGCCCCAGGGCCGCCCGGAGCCGCTGCCCGGCCCGGCCCTGCCGCCCCCCAAACCCCCCCGGCGGTTCGCGGCCGTGGGGGACGGCGAGGAGGAGGAGGAGGAGCCTGGTGGCACCCAGCGAGGCAAACGGGAGCCGTGGGAAGACTCAGAGGGCCCAGGAGCAGGGGCGGAATTGCCAAGGAGCCGCGGGAGCAGCGAGCTCTCCGTGCCAGCGTCTCCCAGCCTGCCCGCAGCGGGAGCGGACGCCGCTGAAGCCGGGAGCGAGTTCCCAGCGTCCGAGGGGGCCAGAGCTGCTGCTGTGGACTCGGCAGCTGGCCAGCTGGGGACAGGGGACACCTCTGTGGGGGAACACCCATCAGAGATGAACGAGACAGATGTGGCCGAGCAGTTTGAGACTTGCATATCCAAGTTCTCCCTGGATGGACTGGACCGCTCGGGTGCTGAGGAGAGCTGGAGCCAGCCCCGTTCATCCCCTCAGGGGGCCACAGACAGTGCCAAGGGGGAAACGGCCTCCAGACAGGAGCTGTTCCCTGAGAAGCTCAGTATTTCAGGACTAAACCCACCTTCCAAGCTAGACCTGGGCCAGCCGACCAGCTGGACAGCTCTGGAAGAGCAGGAGGCAGCCGGGCACCCACACCCGCAGCCCCAAAGGTCAGAACGCAGGCAGAGTCCATCCCAGCTGCAGCTGGCGTGCCACGATGGTGAGGGGCGAGCAGGAGAGCAGCCCGAGCCCCGTGCCCCTCCCGAGGAGGCAGAGCAGAGCAGGACCCCCGCCAGCAAGGAGCCCGAGGGGCGCTGGGCAGAGAGCAGGATAGACTTCAAGAAAGCCGATTTCTGGAAGCCAGATAGGGCAGAGAGGCACACGCAGGGAGCTTCAGTCCCGAGAAACCCCTTCACCCTGGCGCTGAGCCCCAATTCCCTGAGCAACCCCTTCGTGGAGAGGCCCCCAGCCCCCATCCCTGTCCAAGCTGTGCTGCCCGAAAAGCTTGAGCAGGGCGACTTCAGCTTCCGCAGCCCGCAGGAGGAAGCCCCCGGGCACGGCTTGCAGCCCACTAACGCTACCCCCCTGCATGTCAGCCAGCCCCTGGCCTTCTCCACCCCTTTCCTCGTGGCTGCCACTAACCCCGAGCCGTGTGGCCCCCCCCGGCCCCCCCCGGGGGTCCCCGCCCGCCGCGCCGCCGCCCGGCCCTGCCCGTGCCCGCAGCCCGGGGAAGCTTCGGCGCTCCTGGTTCTGCCCTGGGAGACACGGCCGGCTGAGAAGCCCCTTGGCCAGCAGACGAGCAGGTGAGCACTGCGGGGAAGGAGAAGGGCGTGCGTGTGGGAGAGGCGAGCCCTGGCCCCCCCCTGCTCCTGGCAGGGCTGCACCCAGCTGGGCTCGCTCCAAGGAGCTGCAGCTCCCGTTCCCTCGCCTGCCCCTGGTCCCAGGGAGCCCAGCCCAAGCTGCTGGGAGCCTTGGCTCTCTGGGGTGCTGGGGGCAGTGGCCACTGGTGTCTGGTGTGGCCAGGGCGAAGGGTTCCGTGCACCCACGACCTGCCCCAGCTGGAAATCCAGAGCTGCACGCACATTGCACCCAGCGCTGGTTTTGGCTCCATCATCCCCCCCGTGCTTGCAGAAGAAATGCCTTTCCCGTGCCTGCCAGGAGAGCTTGTGGCTGTCTGTGCTCTCCTGAGCTCCCTCATGGCATGTGCACAGCTGCTGCCCCTGCCCTCGCCATCCATCCAGCTTTGGCTGCTTTCCTCTCACGTGCCCACTGGGTACTGAAAACCTTCTGTCCATAGCCAAACAAAGAGTTTCCTCACCAGGGTGAAATGCCCCTCTGCCCTCCCTCCTGCCGAGGTGTCCCCTGGTGATGAGGCACGTGGGATTTAGCCCTGAGGCTGGTGGGAATGGGAAGGGTGGAAAGAAGGGGCTGTTCCTCCTCCCAGGTCACTCCTGGGTCTGTACAAATGCCACGAAGCAAAGCTGGTGAGCTCAGGGCACAGAGTCTTGCTTTGTGTCCTTCAGTTCATCTCATTCTCCTGGTTCTCCTTCCCCTGGTCTGCCTGGGCTCTGCCTGCCCAGGGGATTCACTGAGCTCCTGCAGGGATTTCCTGATCAGCCTCACTGATCATGAGGCAAATGGAGCTTCCTGGGGGCACCAAAACGCTGAAATGCCACCTGCCCCAAGAGCAAGATGGGCTGTGGCCCTGGGGAGAGGAGGGGAGGGAGGATGGGGCCAGCAGAACTCACTGAGCTCCAGTCCTTCCACCAGGGCATCCCTCCCTGGGCTGAGCATGAGGTGCAGAGTGATCTCAGGAGCAAAGGCGGCACCTGGCTGGGTCTGTCACAGGATATTTACTCTTCTTTCTTAAGCCAGACCCTCCGGTCATTTTTAATTGGATTATTCATCCACCAGCAGATAGCCTTCTTCAAAATTTGCAGGGCTGCTGCCCACAAACCTGGATTTTGTTGTTTCATGGAAAGAGAAGTGTCCTGCAGTCCCAACGGGGTCACTGAGGCCGTGAGGGACGTACAGGAGTGCGTTGGTAGTAGCTGCTCCTGGCCATCCCAGCCCTGCCTGTGCATCCATCCAGGCCTGCCCTGGAGTGGGCTGGGATCCAAGAGCTGCATGTCCTGGATATCAGTGCTGGCTTCTGTGGTGACACGTGGCCAGGAGCTCCTGAACTTCCCTGCTCGGGTTCCTGCAGCACCTTTTGGAGACTTGCTGTGACTGAGGAACCTCTGAAGAGCTCCTGAGGCCTCTGGGGAGGGCTCTGAGGCTCTGAACTGCTTTATAGCACTGGGGAGATGTGAGAACTGTCCCAGGTGAGGGAGGAAGGCTGGAAGGGATCTTTTCCCAGGCCCTGTGGCCATGCTTCCCTTCCCAGGATCATCTCCTGTTGGAGTTGCCAGCGGCACACAGATGAGGAAAAGATGGTAGAAAAAAGGTGGAAGGAAAAAAGGAAATACTTCAGACTTGGAATGGGCATTGAGTCCTGGCTGGAACAAAAGGGTCTGCAGGTGAAGGGGAGCGGGGACCTGGGGAGAGTTTGGGGTGAGGGGCTTCAGGGCCTCCTCGAGAGAGCTGGAAACGGAGAGTGGGGTCCCATGGCCCTTCCTCTTTGGTCATCTTGTGTGGCTGCTGGGGCAAGGGAGCATCAGCTGCAGCTCCCGGGTGTGTGGAGGACCCTTTGCTGCTCCTGGGGACAGGGCCTGGGGATGGTGCCTCTGGGAATGTGTGACATCCCTGGGACAGGAGGGACCCCAAGGACAGCCTGGGGCCGTGCCTTGGGAGCTCCACTGCCTGGAGGAGCCTGGCAGCTGTGCAGCTCCTGGCCTTCACTGGGATCCTGCAGCTGTGCAGCTCCTGGCCTTCACTGGGATCCAGCAGCTGTGCAGCTCCTGCTCCTCCACTGGGATCCAGCAGCTGTGCAGCTCCTGGCCTCCACTGGGATCCAGCAGCTGTGCAGCTCCTGGCCTCCACTGGGATCCAGCAGCTGTGCAGCTCCTGGCCTCCACTGGGATCCAGCAGCTGTGCAGCTCCTGGCCTCCACTGGGATGCAGCAGCTGTGCAGCTCCTGCTCCACTGGGATCCAGCAGCTGTGCAGCTCCTGGCCTCCACTGGGATCCAGCAGCTGTGCAGCTCCTGCTCCACTGGGATCCAGCAGCTGTGCAGCTCCTGGCCTCCACTGGGATCCAGCAGCTGTGCAGCTCCTGCTCCTCCACTGGGATCCTGCAGCTTTGCAGCTCCTGGCCTTCACTGGGATCCAGCAGCTGTGCAGCTCCTGCTCCTCCACTGGGATCCTGCAGCTTTGCAGCTCCTGGCCTTCACTGGGATCCAGCAGCTGTGCAGCTCCTGCTGTGTTGGAATCCAGCAGCTGTGCAGCTCCTGCTCCACTGGAATCCTGCAGCTGTGCAGCTCCTGCTCCTCCACTGGGATCCTGCAGCTGTGCAGCTCCTGCTCCTCCACTGGGATCCTGCAGCTGTGCAGCTCCTGCCCCTCCACTGGGATCCAGCAGCTGTGCAGCTCCTGGCCTCCACTGGGATCCAGCAGCTGTGCAGCTCCTGCTCCACTGGGATCCAGCAGCTGTGCAGCTCCTGCTCCTCTGGATGTGGGGCTGGCCCAGCATCCTGTGGCACGGTGACAGGACTGGGGATGTCCCAGGTACCGAGTGGTGGCACAGGCTGTGCCTCCCTCGTGTCAAGAGGGAATCGGAGAATCACTGTTCTGAAAATGAGGTGTCGGGTTAGGTCACCTCATCTCGGTGATCCTCGTGGAGCCCCTGGAGCTGGGAGCATGGCTTGGCCCACCCAGGGCGGACCTGGAGAGCTGATCCCGAGCCCAGCCATTCCCCCTCCTCCTCTGGGCCCTTGCTCCATGGGGAGCTGGCCCTTGGGTGCTGTGGTGCTCCAGGGCCATGGGAGAGGGATTCCCTTGGATTCCTTCTCTCTGAGTGAGCAGCATTTAAAGGCTCCCTTTGGGAGCTGCTGAGGGAAATGCAGCTGGTTTTCCCCTGTGCTCTGCAGTGACCTTGGGAGCACCAGTGAAAGCTGGGACAGGGCAAGGCTGGCTCAGAGAGGGGGACAGGGCTGGGTCAGTGTCACCCTGAGGTGTTCCACCTTGGCCTTAAGCTCCATCATACCTCAGCTCCACTTGGGATGCAGCTCTGGATCAGGAGCTGCTGGGCAGCTGCTTCCACGCTCCAGTTGATGTTCATGGACCAGGAGAGGAAGCTGGTCCAGCTTCTTGGCAGGTCCACCAGACCTTCAGACCTGGTGTGAGGTGTGAAGCTCCCCTGGAGGACCTGGTGCCAGCATCCCAGGACAAAGTCAGCTGCAGGAATGTCTCCAGCTCTTGGATCCTCCCAGAGACACATGGGGCAGGGGAGCCCTGCTCTGCTCAGCCGAGCCCTGCACGCAGCACCCTCAGTGGGAAGCAGCAGGATAATGAATTCTCTCCACAAGTGCCTTTTCCAGCCCTGCAGCAGGGACTGTTCCCGCTGGCCATGGGGCTGGCAGCTGCCTGTCACCACCCCTGGGTGGGAATATCTCCCTGTTCCAAACACACCCAAGCATTCCCACTGACTTCCCGGGGCAGCTTGGTCCCAGGGAGGTTCCCAGCCACGCTCCAGTTGTGGTCTCTGTGCTGTCACAAGGTGACAGTGACATTTTGGTGGCTCCCCCAGCCCTCTCCTCACCCCGGTCCTGCCGTGTCCTGCTGGTTGTAGCTCCTGGTCAGGGTTTAGTCCCAGCAGGCAGTGCTGAGCCTGGTGTGCAGAACAGCAGATCCTGCAGCCCCTGGCACTGTCAGTGGCTCCCCTTAGGGCTGTGGGATCCCTCTCATCCTTCCCAGGAGTGCTGGCCTCTGTCCTTGTGCTTGGACAACTCTGCCAGGGGATCAGAGAATCTCAGAGCGTGCTGAGCTGGGAGAGACCCGCCAGAGGCATCCATCCAACCCTGTCCCTGCTCAGACACCCCAAAATCCCACCCTGGGCACCCCTGGAGCACTGTCCAAAGGCTCCTGGAGCTCTGGCAGCCTTGGTGCCCATTCCCTGGGGAGCCTGGGCTGTGCCAGCACCTCTGGGGAGGAACCTTACCCTAAAATCCATCCTGAGCTGCCCTGGCCCAGCTCCAGCATTCCCTGGTCCTGTCCCAGAGGGAGGAGATCGGAGCTGCCCCTGTGCTGTCCCTTGGGAGGAGCTGATCCTTTGGCTTGCTGGAGCAGGGGGGTGGCTGCCAGTGCTGTCCCCTCCCAGCACAGGGACAGCGGGAGGCATCATCGTGGTGGAAGAGGATTTCCACATCCTTGGTATGTCCTGATCCCATCACCATGGCCAAGGCGTGAGGACACAGCACTGCTGGGACACACAGCAGGTGGGGCTGTCACCTGTGAGAGCTTTGCAGAGCAACCAGGTGGGGCTTTGGATGGTTCCATCCCAGTGGATGGATGGAGGTTTGGATGTTTCCATCCCAGTGGATGGAGGTTTGGATGTTTCCATCCCAGTGGATGGAAGTTTGGAAGTTGGGATGGTTCCATCCCAGTGGATGGAGGTTTGGATGTTTCCATCCCCGTGGATGAAGGTTTGGATATTTCCATCCCAGTGGATGGATGTTTGGATGTTTCCATCTCAGTGATGTTTGGGTGTTTCCATCTCCATGGATGGAGGTTTGGGTGTTTCCATCCCAATGGATGGATGTTTGGATGTTTCCATCTCCATGGATGGAGCTTTGGATGTGTCCATCCCAGTGGATGGAGCTTTGGATGGTTCCATCCCAGTGGATGGAGCTTTGGATGGTTCCATCCCAGTGGATGGAGATTTGGATGGTTCCATGCCAGTGGATGGAGGTTCAGATGTTTCCATCTCCATGGATGGATGTTTGGGTGTTTCCATCTCCATGGATGGAGGTTTGGGTGTTTCCATCCCAATGGATGGATGTTTGGATGTTTTCATCTCCATGGATGGATGTTTGGATGTTTCCATCTCAGTGGATGGACGTTTGGAAGTTGGGATGTTTCCATCCCCGTGGATGGAGCTTGGGATATTTCCATCCCAGTGGATGGAGGTTTGGATGTTTCCATCCCAGTGGATGGAGGTTTGGATGTTTCCATCCCAGTGGATGGAAGTTTGGATGTTTCCATCCCAGTGGATGGAGGTTTGGATGTTTCCATCCCAGTGGATGGAGGTTTGGGTGTTTCCATCCCAGTGGATGGACGTTTGGATGTTTCCATCCCAGTGGATGGAGGTTTGGATGTTTCCATCCCCGTGGATGGAGTTTGGATGTTTCCATCCCAGTGGATGGAGGTTTGGACGTTTCCATCCCCGTGGATGGAGTTTGGATGTTTCCATCCCAATGGATGGAGGTTTGGACGTTTCCATCCCAGTGGATGGAGGTTTGGATGTTTCCATCCCAAGGATGCCTGCTCCTTGCAGGGAGGGAGTATCAGGTCACTTCTCTTTCCATCACGCTGAGAAGGAACTGGACTTTGTTCAAGCCCAGAAAGAACCTTTTTTTTTGGTGAAAAGTGAGACAAAAATGAATGAAAATCAAATTCCCCCTTAACTGGCTCCTCACCCTCCTTTTGGCCTCGTGGAGGGGGACAAATTCTGTGGTGGCTTTCAGGCAGCTGACATTCGACTCTTGGGCTGGAGCATCAGGGGTGACCCCATTCTGATCTGGGGGTCGCTGGGCAGCAAAAGCTGCTCTGGGCAGTGGGTGCAGCAGGCTCTGATCACACTGGAGCTGCGTTTGAGCCCTGGCAGCCGGCAGTGGTGGCCCACAGCGTTCCCAGCGAGGATGGGCAGTGCACGTGTGGGCACCAGGACCTCAGCCAGCCTAACACGTGTGCTGGGGCTCCCCATCTCCTGTCTGGGTGGGAGCAGCTCCAGGGCTCTGCCCTGCTGGCTCTCCTTGGAGCTGGAGAGCTTTGGGTGGCACAGACACCAGGGTTCCTCAGTCTCCTGGGCGGTGCCATCCCTGCACGAGGCCAGGGAGAGGGAGCACTGGGGGTGCTGATTGTCCCACCCTTGTTGCCCACAGCCCCCACCCCGTGAAGCCCCTGAGTGCAGTGCAGGAGGGCTCCAGCGAGAGGAAGCAGCAGCCCAGGGCCAGCCTGAGCTCGGCGCTGAGCAATGGCCTGGAGAGGCTGAAGACAGTGACCACGAGCAGCGTCCAGCCCCTGGCCCCCGCCCAGCCGGACAAAAGCGACCCCAAGGTAAAGGTAGGAGGCTGTGCCACACCTGCTGCAGGCGTGCTGCTGGCAGGGGCAGGGAGCTGCTGTGGGGGGAGGCAGAGCAGGGCCTGCCATGGGGTGGGTGAGGGCCGTGGGCTGCTCTGCTCCCTTCTCCCACGGGCTCTGCAGCTCCTCGCCCCGTGGTTCTCCCATCTCCTGCTTTGCTCTGGGGGTGGTGCTGTGCAGTGTGCGGGTGAATCCCTGCTTGTAGAAACATGGAATGCGTTGGGAGGGACCTTAAATCCCATCCCGTGCCACCCCTGCCATGGCAGGGACACGTCCCACTGTCCCAGGGTGCTCCAAGCCCCATCCAGCCTGGTCTCCACAAGGGGTGGAAGGTGTAGGAGCTGCCTGGCTGATGCTCTGAAGGGCTCCTGATCCTGGCAGGGGGAAGGTCCTTCCTGAAGCTTTGCTGACCTGGATATGCTCCAAACACTGCTGTGCTGGGGCCAGCAAAGCACCTGTGGCACCTCTGAGGACACAGAGGGTGTTCTGAGGGTGACCCCTCCATCCCTTTGTCCACTCCCACTCCCTTTGCCTCCCCAGTGTCACGCAGAAAATGCTGCTGGGGTTCACCTGATTGAAGGACAAGCAGAACCCTGCGGGTCTCTGCCCCCTGTGGGTGCTGCAGGGAGTTCAGCTGCTGCTTTTTGAGCACACGAGGTCTCTGTGGGTCCCCTGTGCTGCTCCTGCCTCTCCAGTTTGGAAAGACAGACGTGGAAAGTAGGAGTGCTCTGGCTGTCGCTGCATCCTGCAAACATTGCCAGGAGCAGAGGTTTTAATCCCGGTCCCTGAACGTCCCTCTGGCTTCCCAGCAGGACCCTGCCCAGCTGGACCAGTCAGCCAAGTATTACCACCTGACCCACGACGAGCTGATCCAGCTGCTGCTGCAGAAGGAGGGCGAGCTGAGCAAGAAGGAGGAGCACATCCACGAGCTGGAGAACTACATTGACCAGCTGCTGGTGCGCATCATGGAGCAGTCCCCCACGCTGCTGCAGATCCCGCTGGGGGGCAGCCAGGCCCCGTGAGCCTGCCCAGGGCAGCAGCAGCCAGCAGAGCTGCGCCCCAGCCACCACGCTGCCAGCACCCCTGCACCCCTGCTCCCACCCGAGGGCTCCAGCGGCTTCAACCCCAGAGTTAGCAGCAAGGGTCACCTGCTCCTTCCCGGCCCCAGCTTCCCCCAGCTCGGCTCCAGGCAGCTGTGGGGTGGTGGGCAGCCAGCACCCTGTGGGGAGGAGCAGAGCCCTCCCCACCCCAGGTTCCCGTCGCTGTCACCGAGTGCCACCACCTGGGCACTCCTCCTGCCAGAGCTTTAAGTGACCCCTGGACATCTGAGAGCTGGAAACCATCTCCTCGTGACTTCATCCTGCTGCTGCTCCTCTGCCCACACTCCTCCTCCTCCTCCTGTGGCCCCTGAGGGTGGTGTCCCCTGGCTGCTGGGCTGGTGGGTGACACTGGGGACACTGAGACCCAGTGAGGCTCCCCCAGCACGTTCCTGACCAGGGCCTGTGGGACGCCCCTTCCCCTCCTGCCCCAGTTACCCCCAGTGAAGGGTGCAGAGCCAACTCCAGTTTGTGCCACTCCCTCACCACACTTGTGGGAGATGCTGCACACAGGGACAGCGCCCCGGGGGTGGCGTCAGAGCCTGGCAGGGCCACGCTGGCTCTGTCACAGCACCAGTGCCAGGCTGGCTCCCTCATGGCTGCGCTGGGAATATGCAAAGGGAGCATGGCACGGTGCCCCAGGAGATCCTGTGCAGCCCCCTCCCAGCAGGGGCTGCTGTGCCCCGGAGGGACCAAGGAGTGCAGAGCCCACACTGAATTTCCACTCAGCATTCCCAGGAATGGCTGCTCACGGCTTCTCCGCCCTGCCTCTGCCTCGTCTGTCCAGCATAGCCAGAAAATGCCCCCAGAGCAAGGCCTGCGGGGTCTGACCCCTCTGCAGGGCCCCCGCGGGGTCAGGCACCCCAAACACTCCTGGCACAGCCCAGAATTCCCAAATCCTGGCAGGGCAGTGCCCAGCCTGCTCCCCCGGTCACACGCACACGCTGGGATCAGCTCTCCAGGGCAGTGTCCGCTCAGGGGCAGCTCTGTGCCCTGCTGACCCCCGAGTGACACCCAAAGGTGCAGCAGCGTGAGACCACGACTCTTTCCTTTGTTCCAGTTGTAAACTCGTCTGTTGCAATTTTCATCAAATTCAGTACGTGATCTCTTGGCGTGCCAATTTTCCCTTTTTGTTTGCAATTTTGCAGTAAATTATGTTTGGGGTGAGGGTGGCAAGCTGGCCAAGGCTACAGGGACCCCCTTGAAGGCCTGAGGGGATCCCAGCCCATCCTCAGTCTCCACAGATAAGGAACACTCCCCAGGGCAGCACTTTGGGATGGAGTGAGGATGGAGAAAGTGTGGGGCTGGTGTATAATTTGGTGGGGTATAATTATGGTGGGGTAAATAATGTGGTGGGGTATAATTTTTGTTAGATGGGGTTACATCTTTCCTGTGGGTAGACCTAATAAGTTCAAGGTGGGTCAGGTGTTGGTCAGGAGGTTGACAATGAGGTTGGACACAGTAATGAGCTTTGGAGGAGCTCTAATTCCTGGGGTTCCTCTGCAGCTCGAGGCAGGCTCTTGGTGCTCCCATCCCAAGTGTGTGCTGGAGCGGGTTTCTTACCTGTACGTGGGTGTTCATTTGCTGCTAAAGGAATCCCCACCAGGCAGATGGACAGAGGGCTGTCCACGCTGCCCGTGGACAGGCAGAGATTGTCCTGCTGCAAAGTCTTGGCCAGTGTGACCCAGATGTTCTGGCTGGGCTGAGGCACGATCCATGCACCAGCTGGTGGAAAGGTGAGGAGCATCCACAATCCCATCTGGAGCAGCTGGGGATTCCCTGCCACTGGAGACATGGCAGGAGCCTTGGGGGGCAGGAGTTGATCTGTGAGTTTGGGAAAATTGGATTTTTAGACTTATATGACTTTACCAGCCCCTCATATCTTCCCACCTTACCCCCTCAGTTTGTACTGAGTAGAAAAGGGGAGGGAAAACAAGAAGGGGTAAGAGTGCAACAAACTCCAGAGGGGCAGCAGTAAAACCAACCAAAGAGGGCAAACAGTGCCAAACAGTGAGTGAATGAAACTCAGCAGAGTCTGACGATCTTCTGGAGCACTGCAGAGTCATCCTCTGTGACAGACAGCTGTGTTTCACTCCTTTTCCTTCTTTCCTCCTCGCCACCCGAGCTCGATGTCTGTGCTGTCTCTGAGGTCCAGGAGGAGTTTCTCTGGGTGCTGCATTGGCAGTTGGATGTACAGCTTGACATTCCTGCCTGGAATCCACCCTGGGCCAGATCCTGTAGACATGCAAGCATCGCCTCTCCCGCGAGTAATGAGTGGAAATGGGCCCATTATTTGTTTGGATTCGGTCTTTGATCAGCACAGGGGTTTCTCTGAGAGCTGAGCTCTGCTCGTGTTGGAGAAGTGCCTGGCAGTGGGGGGATCTGGCTCCATTCATGAATTATTAAGAAAATTGATGACATAAAGAGCCTTACATAATCTTTCTACATTCAGTAGTGTTTCAACTCCCCCGTGCTGCTGATCAAGGACTCTCTTGAGCGTACAGTGAGCCCTCTCTCCAATGGATTGCCCTCTTGGGGAGTGGGGAATGCCAGTGGTGTGTTTCACCCCCATTGATCTGGGAACCGTTTGAAATTTTTGGAGGTGTAAGCAGGACCATTATCCGTTTGGACAATGCCTAGGGTGGAAAACACTAGGAGAAAATGTTGGATGACATCTTTTGTCCTTTCTCCTGCATGGGCTGATGCAAATACTGCCCCAGAGAACCTGTCTATGGACACATGAATGTATTTAGTCTCCCAAAGCGTGCATGGGGTGTGACATCTGTTTGCCACAACTGTAGACTTCCAAGGTTAACCCCAGCCCTCACAGAGGGCAGAGCAAGCTCCTGGCAATTGGGGCAGGAGCCCATGACTGCTCTTGCCTGTTCCCTTGTGACTGTAAACATCCAGACCAGGGCTGGCAGATTTTGGTGGAAAAACTGATGGCTCAGTTTAGCCTGATGGAAAATGTCTGGTAGGGTGGTCTGCACTGCCATGGCTGAAATATCTGCCCTCCAGCTGCCTTCTGTAACTGGTCCTGGGAGGTCAGTGTGTGACCTCGCGTGCATGATGTGGTATGGTTGCTCTCGGTGGGAGGGGAGGTATGTTAACTTTGAGAGCAAGCCGTAGAAATCTGGATTTGGCACTTCCTTTAACGAGGAATGTTCTGCTCTTTCAGCTATCCCAGCAGCATAGGCCAAATCAGTAACTAAATTTAAGGGTTGTTTGAATTTCTCAAGGGCTCTGACAACAGCTGCTAATTCTGCAATTTGTGGGGATCCTCGAACAGTCTGAACATCAGACTCCCACTCTTGAGTGTCAGGATTCTTCCACGTCATAACTGCCTTGTGGGATCCCCCTGAACCATCAGTCAACACAGTCTATGCCTTTAGGGGAGTTCTACTTTTTAATGAATTTGGGACCAAATTAAAGCAAGCATTAAACAGTTTATGTTTTGGTAGGTAGGTGGAGATTTGGCCTGGGTAGCTGTCCAGAGCGAACTGGAGGTGCTCATTGGTCTGGAGCAGAGGTTCTAGACTGTTTAATGTCACTGGAAGGTACATGCCTGTGAATTCACACCCCACTGGGGCCCTGAGGCGAGCTCTGGCCTTTGTGGTAAGCTGGGCCATGAGGTCCTGAGGTGTTGTGATGGTTTTATTTGGTCTGTGTGATTGAAACACCCACTCTGTGATTAGGAGCTGATCTCTCAGAGCGGGGTCCCACTGGAAAATGAGCCCATGGAACGTGGGTGACCTACCCAGGATGACAAATTGGAAAGGCAGGGTAGGATCAGCAGTGGGCTTGTCTCATGGACAATGCTTCTGATTCCTTCTGGATCACTGCCTGGGCTTCTGGTGTGATGGTTCCTGGGGAGTCGAGGTCATCAGGGCCTCTCAGGAGGTTGAAAAGGGGTGACACGTCCTCAGTTGTGATCCCTAGCAGTGTACAAACCCATCTGATTCTCCCGCAGAGCTGGTGGAGGTCCCTCAGGGTTCTTGGGTCGTCCTTGATGGTGAGCTGCTGGGGCACGATGGTTCTTTTGCTGATCCAGAGTCCAAGGCAGGTCCACGGGCAGGTGTGCTGAATCTCCTCTGTCGCAGTTTCAAACCCTGCTCCTTGGAGGGCCTGAACAGGCTCCAGATAGCAGTCAGTGCGTGTGAGGATATCATCCATACAGTGATGAGTTACGGCATCAGGGAGTTTTCCCGAATGGGCGAGAGAATGCAGGCAGCAAACATTTAGCAGATGGCTCATGAGTTTTTCATCCCTTGAGAAAGAGCTTCCCGTTGACACCTTTGAGAGGGGCTTGTCTATTAACCGATGGCACAGGAAATGCAAATCTTGGGGCATCTCTAGGATGGAATGGGGTATTAAAAAACCAATCCTTAATATCAATGACTGCCAATTTCCAGTCTCTCTGGAGCATTGAAGGTGAGGGCAAGCCAGGCTGTAAAAATGACCTCGTTGACCTTTCTGAGGTCTTGCAGGAGCCTCTGCTTGTTTTTGCCTGGTTTGCAAATGACAAGCAGGGGTGTTCCAAGGGCTAGTGGATGGTGCTGTGTGCCCTTAGATAGCTGCTGCTGCACGAGGGAGTCGAGTGCCTTTGGTTTGACACTGTTCCACCCAAATGGGACCATCCGACTTCCACGTGAGTGGTGGGGTGGGGCTCTCTACAGTGGCCCCAGCTGGAAATCCTGTAGGTGGGGAGGGATTTCTAGTCTGGCTCCCATTGTGACAATCACAGAGTCACAGGATTTCTAGGTTGGAAGAGACCTTTAAGATCATCGAGTCTACCCCATGTTCTAACACCTCAACCAGATCATGGCACCCAGTGCCACATCCAGTCTGTTTTTAAACACATCCAGGGATGGTGACTCCACCACCTCCCTGGGCAGATGATTCCAGTGTTTGCCCACTCTTTCTGTGAAAAACTTCCTCCTCAATTCCAGCCTGGATCTCCCTTGGCGCAGCTCGAGACTGCGTCCTCTTGTTCTGTCAGTGCTGCCCGGAGAAAGAGACCGACCCCAGCTCAGCACAGCCCCCCTTCAGGAGGCTGCAGAGAGTGACAAGGTCACCTCTGAGTCTCCTTTTCTCCAGGCTGAACACCCCCAGCTCCCTCAGCCGTTCTTCACACAGCTCGTGTTCCAAGCTCCGTGCCCCACAGAATGACAGGTGCCTTTACCATGAAAGGTCTTACTGTGGCAGTTTGACCCTTGGGACCTTCAGTAAGGATTGGCCTTTCACTCCACACAGAGGTGGCAGCTGCTCCAGTCCCAGAGATGACTCCCTTGGCTGGCACTTCCCAGCCCTGTGGCCACTTGGGGTGAGCAGTGATGGTGACATCTGACCAGGTGTCAGCCACACCTGCAGGAGAAACTTTGATGCCTTTGTTAGATAACCACACTCTATAAGAGGTCTGTCTTGGCAGAGCAGCTCTGCCCAAAAACCCATAGGATTTTCTGGCAAAACATCAGCCCAGGTGGTACAAGAAAAGCTTGGGGGTAGGTGTGCCCTTAGTCAGGCACCAAGGCGGGTCTGCACGTGTTGCAGTCACTGTGGTCTCATCCATTGTCTCACAGCCTGCACTCCTGGAAACACATGGAACTCATTTACAGCATCTCTGTGGCTGTGCTCGAGGGTCCCCAGGACGGGGGAAGAGATGAGAATCTGGACTCTGTGTTTCAGAAGGCTGATTTATTATATTATGATATATATCATATTAAAAATGCTACACTAAAAATGCACTAAAAGAATAGAGAGAAGAATTCATCAGAAGGCTGGAAAGGAATAGAGTGGAATGGTAACAAAAGCTCGTGACTGCTCAGAGCCTCGGCACAGCTGGACTGATGATTGGTCATCAAGTAGAAACAGCTCACATGGACCACTCAAAGATGCCCCAGTTGCATTCCACAGCAGCAGATAATTATTGTTTTTCTTTTCCTCTGAGGCTTCTCAGCTTCTCAGGAGAAAAAATCCTGGCAAAGGGATTTTCCTAAAATATCATGGTGACAGTCTCCTGTGATTAAAACATCTCCTGGCCCATCAGGAGGTCCAGGTTTAGCAGCTGGAATTCGGCGATCGCTTCATCCTTGGATTCAGCAGAAAGGGCTCTCACCAGCGTGCTCCATGTCCCTGCCTGAAGGTGTTGGTAGGCCTGGGACAGTCAGCACCCTTCCTCACAGGCAGTGCTGTCACAGATGGTTTCTCGGTGCCTCAGTGCTCTGAGATTGTTGGGAAAAGAGGGACAAAACAGCTCAAAAGAAAGATCTCACAGGAGTTTCCCTTTGTCCACCAGCCCTCGAGGCCTTGAGGGTTGTCACTTGGCCCCTGAGAAATTCCCCAGAACGTTGGGTTTTTTCCCTCAGGGAACTGGAGCACTTGGCTGCAACTTAAAATCCAGTGGCTGGCCAGTGGAGACGCTTTCTGAGGGCTAACGAGAAGCCCCACGGCCAGGGTGCCAGTTTGTAGCAGCGTGGGGTTTAGAGGGGGAAGCTGCTACCTAAATCCCAAGAAGCATCTCCTGTGGACAAGCTGCTTGGGTAGGAATCCAAGCAAAGCAGTCAAGTCCTTTTTTGTTTGTTTGTTTTGTTTTTGTTTGGTTTTTTTGGTGCTTTTTTGGTTTTTTTTCTGCCAGATCCCATTTATTCTAGAGTTGTGGCTGCTGTAGCCCAGCAGGCACAGAACAGCAGGGAGGGATTTGTCCCCGAGCTCCTGGGGACATCCAGGGGAGCTGGTGCTGGCAGGACAGCCCTGTCCCCGCAGTGAGGGGCTGGAGGAGCCCCCCAGTTGTGCAGGGGTGGGATCTGCTCCAGGTGGGGCTCCAGGAGCAGCAGGGAGCAGGGACAGCCTCATCCTTGCTCTGTCCCTGTCCCTCTGGCTCTTCAGTCGCTGGCGCTGTCTGAGTAGGCTCCCAGCAAACCCAGCGAGGACGTGGCTGCTGCTGCTGCTGCTGCTGGAAATGAGCCGGTGGTGGCCGTGGTGCCTGGGGTTTCCATCCCCTTATCCAGGGCAGGATCTGGCTTCTGCTTCCTGCGGGCCACCAGCCCGGCCAGCTGGGCCTTGGTGCTGAGCTTGCCCACACTGCGCTCCCAGCTCTCCATCCTCGGCCTCTTGCTCCGGGGGTCCTCCTGCAGGATGTCCGTGGGTTTTGTTTGGGTTGTGGGATTCGGACAGCGTTTGGCTGGTTCTTCATCCAAGTCAGAATCCGCCAGGAGCCGGCGGTTCTGGGCCTGTTCCAGCAAGGCCTTCATCTCCTGCTCGTCCTCCTCCTGCTCCTTGTGCCTCTGCTCCTCCTCCAGCTCCTTGTGCTGCTTCAGCATGGCCTCAAAATCCACGTTGGCCTGGCGCTGGTTGAGCTCCTTCAGCTCCTGCAGGTTCTCCAGGACCTCCATCTCCAGCTTGGAGTGCTTGGTTCGGTTCTCCAGGACCTTCATGGGATTGTTGAGCTCCTCCTCTTCCCTCTCCTTCTGCCTCCTCTTCTCCTCCTCCTCCAGCAGCTTCTCTGCCTGGAAGTTCCTGGTGGCGCCGTGCTCCACGGCGTAATCCGTGTTCTGGGGGTCTGTCTTGAAGGTGATCTCAGCCAGGCAGCGCGTGCACTTGATGTAGAAGCGGAAGATGGGCAGCCCCAGGTAGGCCTCGTTCTGCGCCGTCTCCTTGCGGGCGTTGAACTTCTTGCCCTTGTAGATGTACTCGCCACACGCCCTGCACCTCATGTTGAAGGAGGCCATCAGCCTCACCATGTCCTGCCGGTCCTTGGGGAGCTTCAGCGTCGGGATCTTGGCGGGATCGAAGTCCGGGGGGTAATATTTGTTCAGCACTTTCCGTTCCGACATGGCTGCGGCTCCTCCCGGTGCCCGGAGCTGCCCCCGCGCTGCTCAACCCACCTTGGGCACCACTTTGTACCCGCGTGGGGTTTAGATGGTGGAAGATGCTGCCTGATTCCCAAGAAGGGTCTTGCCTTGGTTTGAAAAGCCAGGTGTCTGCTGAGGAAGGCAGGAGCCTCCCCTGGAATGGAAGATGGAAACAGCTGTGGTTCTGCTGGAGCAGGGATCCTGGACAAGGGGGGAGTTTCCCTCTGAAGCTCCAGGGCTGCTGGAGATGGCCTGGAATTCCTCTGGGAATGCAGGGCAGGAGAAAGCTGCTCCTCTGGGAATGCAGGGCAGGAGAAAGCTGCTCCTCTGGGAATGCAGGGGGCAGAGGCTGCTGTGGTGTCCCAAAGCTCAGATTGTATCCAGGTAGGAATGCTTGGCTCCTCCCCTGGGCAGAGCATCTCCAGTGGGATGATGGAATTTTATCAGTGTGACTCAATAGCCCATTAACAGAAGATAATTGATAATTAATAGCCCAGTGACAGAAGATATTCCCCGAGGGAGGATTGGTTGTGGAAGAGATAAAGAAAACTGCTCAATTAACAGAAGATACCTGCCCCAGCTCTGACAGATGGGAACAGAATACACAACTAAACCTTCCAGCCTAAGACACATCTCCTGTGGAAAAGGAGTGGGAGTCCCCTGCTTGGGTCGGGATTCAGGCAAAGCAGTCAGGTCCACACACCGCACTCACCACTGGCTCAGTGAGGGAGGCAAGAAGGGCCTTTTTGTGATAAATTCCAGCGAGGTTCATTCCAGCAGGCTGAAGGGAAAGCAGGGACAGAAGCTGAGACCATGTGCTCTGCATAACCTTCAGTATGGGGCCAGCAGGCAGTGACCTGAGGGCACAGGGGTGGCACAGTGCCCGCTGCCCTGCCCTGCCCTGCAGGGGTGCCACAGCCTGTGGGGACACAGGGAAAGGGGAAACCCCGAGAGCCTGGGACATCTGGGGAAGGCAGGCTGGGAGGATCAGTGTTGTGAGGCTCCGTGGGGAAGTCTTCTCTTTCAGCCTTGTTGGGGAAAACTGTATGGTAGATCTTTCCAGGGTCAAGCCTGGAGGTTTCAAAGGATTGCACACCTGATTTACCTGAACTGGAGCTACTGTGGAAGGGGATAGGAAGGATGATGTTCCCTCCCTCATCCTGCCAGGATTTTGGCTGTGAGAGATGCCTGTGCGGGCAGAGGGGCAGTTGGGATGGGATTTCAACATGAAAGGCATCGTCTCCCTCTTCTCTACCTCCCAAAGTCACTGTGTTCCTTTAAAACCTCCCTGCTCTTGTCTTTACTCTCTTCAGTGTGACCATGCCTTTGAAGAATGGTGCCTTTTGCCTTGGGCCAGTAGCAGTTTCCTACCCCACAAAGGCTCTGCAACCCAATCCTCCACCCCACACACCCCGCCTGGGGCAGGGTCCTCCTCTGCTTCCTTCCCATCCAAGAAAAGGGAGTTGGTTGTCACCCACGGACAGCAGAGCCATCCCCGCCACCCGTGCAGGTGCCCTGGCTCCTTCCAGGAGTTCTGCACAGCAGCTCGGGAGAGCTGGGGGGTAAAACCGGGAATTGGCACAGCAGGGAAGGGCGGGCTGAGCGTTCCGAGCTAAAATGCAGCTGGGGACAGAATGGGGTCAGGAGGGAAGGAGCTCTGCTCCTGTGCAAGCCTTGCACCCCTGCACGAGGAGGAGGAGGAGGAGGATGTGTTCCCTGGGACAGCCTCACTCTCCTGCTGGCCTCTCCCCTCCTGGGAAACACCTGAGGCTTGCACCGCTCCAGCTGCTCCTCCTGTGTTTCTGCTCCTCCTCCCTCTGTGTGTCTGGGGTGGGATGGGGTGTCCAGGGGAAGGCGTTTCTCACGTTTCAGAAGGTGCCAGGAGCCTGTGTGCCTGTGGGGTCAGGTCCCGTGGCCGGGCAGCCCGAGCGCCTCTCCGGGTGCCCAGCTGTGTCCCTGCGGGCACTGGGAACGCAGCCCTGGGAATGCAGCCGGGCACGGGAACGAGTGCTGGGAAAAGGGAGAGCAATTCCTCAGGCGGGCACCAACGGGGGAGGTGCAGAGCCAACACCTCCCACGGGAGCCAGGGCCCCTCTCTGACTGCCGCCCTCACAAACATCCTGTTCTTGGCCCCGTGCCCCTGCCGGGAGGGCTCTGGCTGCTCCCCAGCAAGTGCCGATGTTTATACGGATCCCACGGCCCCTCCCTCCCACCTCCCTCCTCTCCCGTCGTGTCTCACCGCCTCCCTCAGCCCGCTCTGCCTTAGTCAGCTCTGCCTTGTTTTGCTCCAAAAGCCTGAACGTTTTGCACTTGAATATGAAAAGTTACTCTCAGAGCTCAGCAGGCTGTACCAGGTGTGCAGCCCTGCCAGCAATAGGTGCTTCCACATCTCCTGTTCCAGCAATACCTGTCCTGTCCCAGCAATACCTGTCCTGTTCCCTCATCTCCTGTTCCCAGCAGTACCTGTCCTGTCCCAGCAATACCTGTCCTGTTCCCGGTAATTCCTGTCCTGTTCCCTCATCTCCTGTTCCCAGCAGTACCTGTCCTGTCCCAGCAATACCTGTCCTGTTCCCGGTAATTCCTGTCCTATTCCCTCATCTCCTGTCCCAGCAATACCTGTCCTGTTCCCGGTAATTCCTGTCCTGTTCCCTCATCTCCTGTTCCCAGCAGTACCTGTTCTGTTCTAGCAATACCTGTTTCATTCCCTCATCTCCTGTTTGCAGCAATACCTGTTCTCTTCTCAGCAATACCTGTTCCCTCCTTTCCTGCCTTTCCAGCAGCAGATGCTTTGACATCTCCTGCCTTTTCAGCAATAGGTGTTTCCACATTTCTTGCCTTTCTAGCGATGCCTGTTCCGTTCCCTCACCTCCTGCCTTTCCAGCCATGCATGCTCCCATATCTCCTGCATTTCCAGCAATATCTGCTCTTTCCATCTCCTGCCTTTCCAGCAATACCTGTTCCCTCATCTCCTGCCTTTCCAGCAATGGGTGCTTCCACACTTCTTGCCTTTCTAGCAATACCTGTTCCCTCACCTCCTGCCTTTCTAGCAATTCCTGTACTATTCCTTCATCTCCTGTTTCCAGCAATGGGTGTTCCCTCATCTCCTGCCTTTCCAGCAATGGGTGCTTCCACAGCTCCCATTTCCAGCAATATCTGCTCTTTCCATCTCCTGCCTTTCCAGCAATACCTGTTCCCTCCTCTCCTGCCCTTGCAGCAATGGGTGCTTCCACACCTCTTGCCTTTCCAGCAATTCCTGTTCTGTTCCCTCACCTCCTGCCCCTGAAGCAATGGGTGTTCCCTCGTCTCCAGCCTTTCCAGCAATTCCTGTACTATTCCTTCACCTCCTGTTTCTGGCAATACCTGTTCCCTCCTCTCCTGCCTTTCCAGCAATAGGTGCTTCCACACTTCTTGCCTTTCCAGCAATTCCTGTTCTGTTCCCTCACCTCCTGCCCTTGCAGCAATGGGTGTTTGCATACCTCCTGCCTTTCCAGCAATTCCTCTTCTATTCCCTCCTCTCCTGCCTTTCCAGCAATGGGTGCTTCCATAGCTCCCATTTCCAGCAATATCTGCTCTTTCCATCTCCTGCCATTCCAGCAATACCTGTTCCCTCATCTCCAGCCTTTCCAGGAATACCTGTTCTGTTCCCTCATTTCCTGCCTTTCCAGCAATAGGTGCTTCCACACCTCTTGCCTTTCTAGCAATACCTGTTCCCTCATCTCCACCCTTTCCAGCAGTGCCTGCTCCTTCCATCTCCAGCCTTTCCAGCAGTGCCTGCTCCCTCATCTCCAGCCTTTCCAGCAGTGCCTGCTCCTTCCATCTCCAGCCTTTCCAGCAGTGCCTGCTCCCTCATCTCCAGCCTTTCCAGCAGTTCCTGCTCCTTCCATCTCCAGCCTTTCCAGCAGTTCCTGCTCCCTCATCTCCCATTTGCAGCCATCCCCACCCCTCCCGGCTCCAGGAGCCAAGGTGTGCCTGGCTGCAGGGGCTGCAGGGGCTGCAGAAGCGTGGGGCAGCGGTGGGTGCTCCGTGTCCGTCCTCGAGGGATGCTCCGTGTCTGTCCCCGTGTCTGTCCCCGTGTCTGTCCTCCAGTGCACAGCAGGTCCCTCCCCGTGCAGGGAAAGGTGTCCTGCAGACGCTCCTGTCTCTGTTCTGTGTTTCCCCACCCCGCTGGGCTGCAGATTTGGGGTTCCCCCCTCAGCACACAGGTTCTGTTCTGTGCATGGGAGCAGCGCAGCAGCACTGCAGCGCAGTCTCCAGTGTTGGTGTTCAACCTCCACCTTCCCGAGGGAACAGCTTTGAGGGCCTAAATGCTTCCCCAGAGAGGGAGGGGATGAGGAGGAGAACTGGGGAAATGTTCTCAAGTTGCCCATCTGGGATTTATCTCTGTGTTCAGTGACTGAATCTCCTGTTTAGTGATTTATTTGGGGTCCCAGGGGCAGGAGCAGCGTTCCTGCTCCGTGTCCTGGCCGTGCCCTGAGCTCTGTCCCTCTCTGCTGAGCCCAGCACGCCCCCAGGGTTTTCTGGGCCGGCAGCAGCTTCTCCCTGTTCTGTTTTAAACCCAGCCATAACAGCCCCTGTGGTTTTGCAGTCTCCTGGAGTTTGTTTTTCCACGCTCGAGCTGCTCCCTGAGCTGCAGCAGGGTCTGTGCTCTGCCCTTGCTGCCAGCCCACCGCTGGGCTTTTGCTTCTCAACAGCTTTGGCCAGTTTCTTTTCCCTTGCCTGGTCCTCCTGGCCACGTGTGGGCCAGCAGAGCCACCGAGGTTTGTCCTCAAACTGGAACAAGCCTGAGGGACGTGGGTTCTCCGGTGTGACGTGGACTCAGCCTTGTCTGGGAGGGAGCCCCAGTTTGGGGTTGAAAACCTGGGAAAGCGTCCCCAGGTGGGAGAAGTGCTGGGCTTTGGAGTCGATGGTTTCCCCGTTCCTCACGTCCGCAGGAAGTGGGTTCTGTGTGTCTCATGTTTTCAGAGTCGCAACTAATGTTTATAAAGAGCTTGTTATTTACGTTTTAAGCACTTTAAAAAAAAATAAAAGTTGTTCAAGCTGTTCCTAGACACTTCTGATTCATTGACAACAGCGTCTGTGCTGACGGCGCCTGGACACTGAGTGACATTTCTGTTTATCTGCTGCAGGAGGAGGAGGAGGAGGAGGAGGAGGAGGGTGTCCAACTCCTCCAGCAGCTTTCCCACCTGCCCTGACAGTCCCCAAGTGCTGTGCAGTGGGAATGCTGCAGGAACCTCGAGTTCTGCCCCAAATCCTGCTCCTGGCCCAGGTGTGGGGCACGAGGGGTTTGGGATCCTTTGGGGTTCTTGTGGTGAGCCCTGAGCACCCAGGGATTGGGGTTTGGGTTGGACGAGGGGTTTGGGATCCTTTGGGATCCTTTGGGGTTCCTGAGCACCCAGGGATTGGGGCTGGCATTGAATGAGGGGTTTGGGATCCTGTGGGATCTTTTGGGGTTCTTGTGAGCCCTGAGCACCCAGGGACTGGGGCTGGGATTGGATGAGGGGTTTGGGATCCTGTGGGATCCTGTGGGATCCTTTGGGGTTCCTGAGCACCCAGGGATTGGGGCTGGCATTGAATGAGGGGTTTGGGATCCTGTGGGGTTCTTGTGCTGTGCCCTGAGCACCCAGGGATTTGGGTTGGGATTGGATGAGGGGTTTGGGATCCTTTGGGGTTCCTGAGCACCCAGCGATTGGGGTTGGGGTTGGATGAGGGGTTTGGGATCCTTTGGGGTTCTTGTGCTGTGCTCTGAGCACCCATGGATTGGGGTTGGGGTTGGATGAGGGGTTTGGGTTTGGGATCCTTTGGGGTTCCTGAGCACCCAGGGATTGGGGCTGGGGCTGGGGGTCAGGGTGGGCACTGGGGAATTCCATCCTGGAAGGGCAGGGCTGCAGCCCCCATCCCTGAGGGGTTTCAGAGCTCTGGGGAGGTGGCACTTGGGGACGTGGGGCAGTGGCGGCAGGGCTGGGGATGGCTGGACTCTGATCCCAGAGGTCTCTGATTTCCAACCTGAACCATTCCATGGCTCCCCTGCACGGCAGGAGGGTCGGGCCTGGGGCTGCATTGCTGAGGATTTGGGGAAATCAGCAGGGAGGAAAGGGAAAGGGAAAGGGAAAGGGAGGAAAGAAGGAAAGGAAAGGAAAGGAAAGGAAAGGAAAGGAAAGGAAAGGAAAGGAAAGGAAAGGAAAGGAAAGGAAAGGAAAGGAAAGGAAAGGAAAGGAAAAAGGAAAAGGAGAAGGAAAGGAGAAGGAAAGAATAAGGAGAAGGACCTGGCTCCATCGGTGCTCCTGGGAGCTCTGATTCCCCAGACTCCTCCCCAGCTCCTGTTCCCCCACCTTTCCCCTCTCAGCCCTTTTCCTTCCCAGCTCCTTCTCTCCATTCAAGCCTTTTCCCTGAGGATCATGAGCTCCCTTCAGCCCCCAGAAATGACTCTGCAGCTCCCACAGAGAGCCCCCGCAGCTCTCACCTGGTTTGTTTTCCCTGCAGCTGAGTGAGCTTGGGTCGGGGCTGGGTTTGGGGTTGGGGCTGAGTTTGGGATCAGGGCTAAGTTTGGGGCCAGGACTGAGTGATTTTGGGGCCAGGACTGAGTTTGGGGTCAGGGCTAAGTTTGGGGCCAGGACTGAGTGATTTTGGGGCCAGGACTGAGTTTGGGGCCAGGTCTGGGTTTGGGGCCAGGGCTGGGTTTGGGGTCGGAACTGAGTGAGTTTGGGGTCAGGGCTGAGTTTGGGGTCAGGGCTGAGTTTGGGATCAAGGCTGGGTTTGGGGCCAGGGCTGTCCCTGCAGAGCTCTGGGGCCAAAATACCATTTTCCTGCTCTTTCCTACTCCCCTTTCTGCCCCTCAGAGCCCCTTTTCCGTCCCTTCCCCCCGGAGCTGCAGATTTGGGGCTCCCTGAAGGGGATCGGTGCTGACTCAGCCCAAAACCAGGAACTGCTTTTGCTTTTTGAGAGGGAAAGAGGCAAACAGGAAAGGATGGGCTCTGCAGCCACGGGGCACAGCCGCAGCATTTCCACAGAAACGGGGCAGCCACGCTGTTCCTGGTGGCAAAAATACGGGATTGTCTTGTTTCAGGGCATCCACACTTTTCCCTGAATGGCAAAAATACGGGATTTTTTAGTTGCAGGTGTATTTTTGAATTCCTCCTCGGCTGGAAACGCTGCTCCTGCATTCCCAGCCCTGCCGCGCTCCCTGTGTTTGCCGTCCCCGAGCTTCCCTGGGGAATCGATCCTAATCCTGCGAGCAATTTCCCGGCGCGTGAAGCTCCAGACACTTCTCATCCCACTAATCTGGGCCAGACAATTCCGGGGACGGCTCCGGGTGCCCCTGCCCTGCCCGACCTTGGCGTTATCAGCCCGGATCGTTATCAGCTCCGCTCCTCATCCCACATCAGCTCCCCAAAAGGCAATTCCACCGGGAATTGCTCGTGGAATTGGGAACAACTCCGAGAGCATCGAGTCCGGCCATCCCAGCACTGCCAGGGCCACCGCTGACCGTGTCCCCAATGCCCACTCCAAACCTCCCTGGGCAATCCCAATTCCTGAGCACCCTTTCCATGTAGGAATATTCCAAATAATCCAACATGAGGCCGTTCCCTCTGCTCCTGTCCCTGTTCCCTGGGGGCACAGCCCGACCCCCCGGCTGTCCCCTCCTGGCAGGAGCTGTGCAGAGCCACAAGGGCCCCCTGAGCCTCCTTTGCTCCAGGCTGAGCCCCTTCCCAGCTCCCTCGGGAACTCTGCAGCCCCTTCCCAGCTCCCTCAGGGATTCTCCATCCCTTCCCAGCTCCCTCGGGAACTCTCCAGGCCCTGCTCCAGCCCCTCCGTGTCCTTGTTGTCACAGATGTCCTTCAATACCATTTGGGGTGGTTTTTCGGGCGGTTTTGGGCTTTCACCTCTCAGTGTTTCTTTATCAGCCCAGTCTATTACACAATTAAGGTGAAACTCTTCTTTCCTGTCCCGCTCACCGGCCTCTCCCCCTCAGGATCCCCCCTTTCCCCGCTCTCCCCCGCGGGCCTACATTTCCCATGGTGCCCCGCGGCCAGCGCGCTCCCCATTGGCTGGCGCAGCCGGCGCGGCCCCGCCCCCGGCGGTGGCCGGCGGACTCCATGTCCCGGCGTGCCCCGCGGCAGCTGCGGTTGGCCGCAGCCAATCAGCGCGGGGCCGGCCGGGGGGCGTGGCCGGGCGGCGGGGGAGGCTGTTTAAAGTGGCGCTTGCGGGATGGCGGAGCCGGCGGACTATCCCCCGTTCCAGCTGGGGAAGCCCCGCTTCGAGCAGGTACTGCCGGCGGCGGGAGGCGGCGGGGGGGACCCCGGGAGCGGCGGCGGGAGCCGCCCCCGCCCCGCGCGCGGCATCGCCCCCCCCCACCCCGCGGACGGAGCCCCCCGCTCCCCGCTCCGCTCCGCCCCGCCCCTCCCGCGGTGCCGCGCGCCGATTGGCCCGCAGCCCCCGCGCCATTGGCCGGCCGAGCTGTCCGTCAGAGCCACCGCCCCCTGCCCGCGGCGGGTCCCGCGGCGGCGGGCACTGGCGCGGCCCGCGCGCCCCTGTGGCGCGGAGCGCAGCGCGGCGGGCGCGGGGCCCGGGGGTGGCGGGTTCGAGCCCCGCGGGGGCGGGCACGCTCCCGGTGCGGCATGGCGCGGGCTCGTCCTTGCCCCTGGGGGCTGCTGCCAGGGAATGGGCAATGCCCGAGGTGCCTGGGAGGGGAGGAGCAGCTCTGGCATGGAGCGGGGCTCCCGGGAGCCGGGGGTGCCCGCTGGGCGCTTTGCCAACCTCACCAGGCACAGCCCAGCTCGGGAGCCACGGGATGGAGGGGTGGGGGGTGCCCCCAGGACGGGGTACAGGTTAACAGAAGAGCAGTCTCTGCCACAGCTGACATCTGAGGTGGGCCTGTGCTGGGTCACACACCTGTGCCCAGGTGAGCAGGGCAGCTGCAGGTGGCCCTCGTTTTCCCAGTGTGGATGAGCAGAGGGGACTTGTGCTGGTGGAACCACTGAGGCTGACAAAAAAGGCTCACAAAACCTCTGCCAGTCCCTCCTGAGCTGGGCAGGACCCCCTGGAGGAGCTGCTCCTTACCCTGGGTGTGTGAGCGTGTCCCACCACTGGGACAGCCCCCACTGGGGACCATTCCCACCATCCACAACAATCCAGAACCCCTGCAGAACCCCTATTGAACCCCTACTGAACCCCTGCATAGCCCCAGTCCCTCTCCACACCTGTGCTTGGCTTGACCCAGCCACCCTTGGGCCGAGCTGTGCCTTTCCCAGGGAGCCATTCCAGGGTGGATCTCCTGCCTCTCCCACATCCCACATCCCTCCGGGCTTGGAGCGACCTGGGGCAGCAGAGGGGTCCAGGGAGTGGGGATGGGGCTGGGAATGGGAACAGGACTGAGAATGGGACTGGGACTGGGGCTGGGAATGGCTTTGGGGTCCTGTAGGCACATCTCAGAGCCCCAGGGAGGGCTGACTCCCCTGGGAAGGGAGGGACGCTCCAGCTGGGGAGTTTTTAAGGAGGAGGAGGAGGAGCTGCTCCCTGCTCCCTCCTGGACAGCACAGCCCGTGGCAGGCAGGAACTGCTGCCTTCTGCTCCCTGGGGCACTGGGGCAGCCCTGGGGGAAGCAGGGCAGGTGCTCCTGGCGGCTGGGCCCCGGGCGAGGGTCACCCTGTGCTGGGTTCTGTGGGAGTGCTTTGCCAGGGGGCCGCCCTGAGCATGGCAAACCCCCCCTTCTCCGCCCTAGGGGCTTTTTCCCTGTCCTGTGCTTTTCAGGGAGCTGTGGCAGGCGTTGGGGTGCTGCCGTCCCCCTGGCTCCATGGCACATTCCCTGCTGCTCCCTCTGCCCAAGGCTGGGCAGCCCGGGCTGGGAGCCAGCAGCCCTGTGGGGTCACGCAGGGAGGAGCTCGGGGTGTTCCCAGGGCCTGTGGATCCCGCTCGGCTCTGCTCCGTGTGGGATGCAGCACCACTCACATTCCTGCTCCCGCTGCGGCCTGGGAGAGCCCAGCCCCTGCATCCCGGCTTCAGGATCCTCCGTGAGAGCCCAGCCCCACTATCCCATCCCATCCCATCCCAGACTGTTCTACGGAGAGCCCAGCCCCTGCATCCTGGCTTCAGGATCCTCCACGGAAACCAACAGCCCTCCATCCCAGCCTGGGACACCTCCATGGAGAGCTCAGCCCCTCCATCCCTGCTTCACAATCCTCCATCCCTGCCCCAAACCCCTCTATCCCTGCTCCAGCCCCTCCATCCCAGCCTGGGACACCTTCATGGAGAGCCCAGCCCCTGCATCCCTGCTTCAGGATCCTCCGTGAGAGCCCAGCCCCACTATCCCATCCCAGACTGTTCCACGGAGAGCCCAGCCCCTCCATCCCTGCCTGGGACCCCTCCATCCCTGCCCTAAACCCCTCTATCCCTGCTCCAGCCCCTCTATCCCTGCCTGGGACACCTTCATGGAGAGCCCAGACCCTTCCATCCCTGCCTGGGACCCCTCCATCCCTGCTCCAGCCCCTCCATCCCTGCCTGGGACCCCTCCATCCCTGCCCTAAACCCCTCTATCCCTGCTCCAGCCCCTCTATCCCTGCCTGGGACACCTTCATGGAGAGCCCAGACCCCTCCAGCCCAGCCTGGGACCCTTCCATCCCTGCTCCAGCCCCTCCAGTTCCCTATTCCCCATCCTGGCCTGGGTGTTTCCTTGCAGGCTTTGCTGTGCCCAGCCCCAGGGCATTCCCAGGGGATCGGGGCCCCCAAAGCTCCCTGCAGCCGTTCTGTGCTGTGCCCAGCCCCAGGGCATTCCCAGGGGATCGGGGGGTCCCCAAAGCTCCCTGCAGCCGTTCTGTGCTCTGCCCAGCCCTCCCTGCCCCCGGCTCAGTGTCAGGTCCCAGCCCTACAGCCAGACCCTGCTCCGTGTTCAGGGCAGGGTGAGCTGGAATCAAATCCCGGCCGCACCCCGGGGGGATGGCAGCGCTCCCGTGCCCCGGGGACAGCTCTGGGGCTCTGCACAGGGACAGGGCTGCCACAGGGGCTGCCACACAGCCGGGGCACCCTTGTCCCTGCAGCGGAGCCGCTGCTCCCATCCTGTGCTGGGATGCCCTGGGGCTGCACTTCAGGGCACAATTCCGAACTGCCCTCCGGGATGGGGGCACGGCAGGGGCAGCCCCGGGCTCTGAAATGCCCCCAGGCAGGGGCAGCCCCAGCTGCTCTGGGAATTCCAGCCCAGCCCCTGCCCACCCTCCCAGCCAGCAATTCCTTGCCAAGATCCCAGCCCAATCTCCCCTTTCCCAGTGGCAGCCATTCCCTGGCTCCTGTCCCTCTGTCCCTTGTCCCCAGTCCCTCTGCAGCTCTCCTGGAGCCCCTGCAGGCCCTGCCAGGGGCTCTGAGCTCTGCCTGGAGCCTTCCCTTCTCCAGGGGAGCATTCCCAGCTCTCCAGCCTGGCTCCAGAGCAGAGGGGCTCCAGCCCTGCAGCAACTCCAGGCCCTCCTCTGGGTTTATTCCAGCAGCTCCACATCCCCCTGCTGTTGTTTTTTCCCCATCTCCATCCTGCAGGACTGGATTTAAAGGGGAATTTGTGGGTTTTAAGCCCCAGCTCCCGCTCCTGGCAGGTTCCTGTGCCCTGCCCGTGGTGCAGGAGCTTCTCCCATGGCAATCCTGGCTCCTCCGCTTTGGAAAACCAAGTGAAAGCCATCCACGGGTTCCAGTTTTAGCCCAGCCTTGCAGTGGGGCTGTCACACATGACACAACCCTGGCCGTGCCCTGTCCCAGTCCCATTGCTCAGTGGCTTCGATGGTCTCAGTTTGGTTTGCTTCAGCTTAAACCTCTCCTGATTAATCTGAGCTGCCGTGAGCCTGGTTCCGAGCTCAGCCCCAGCCCCAGCCTGCCTGCTCTTTGCTGTGCCTCAATGAGCTCCGTTTAGAAGCGGGCTGTGACCGCAGTGCCGGAGCCGTGCGTGCCCTGCTCTGCCCAGCCCGGCTCCTCGGGCTTCTCTCCCTCCCGGAGGTGATTAACAGCTCGCTAATGACCTCGCCCTTCTCTCCGATGATCCCCGCCGCTGTTTCCCGGGGGTTTGGGATCAGCTGCAGCTCCGGGATGCTCCCGAGCTGCTGGAAGGGAATTAACATTCCCGACCACTGCCGGTGCTGCAGGCTGCTGGGAAAGGTCCCAAAATAGCCCCGATGGATGGCAGGAAACGGGACAAACTCACCGTGCTCCGGCTCACTGCAGCTGCTCCGGGAGCCAGAGGGGGAAGGAGCCGGGGGGGGATTGGGAGAGCCAGGCCAGGGCCACCCCACCAGCCTGAGCCTGGCACAGGGGACAGCAGGGCTGGCATGGGCTGGGATCAGCCTGGCACAGGGGACAGCAGGGCTGGGATGGGCTGGGATCAGCCTGGCACAGGGCTGGGATGAGCTGGGGTGAGCCTGGCACAGGGCAGGATGAGCCTGGCACAGGGCTGGGATGGGCTGGGATCAGCCTGGCACAGGGCTGGGATGGGCTGGGATCAGCCTGGCACAGGGCTGGGATGGGCTGGGATCAGCCTGGCACAGGGCTGGGATGAGCTGGGGTGAGCCTGGCACAGGGGACAGCAGGGCTGGGGATTGGGAGAGCCAGGCCAGAGCCATCCCACCAGCCTGAGCCTGGCACAGGGGACAGCAGGGCTGGGATGAGCCTGGCACAGGGCTGGGATGAGCTGGGATGACCTTGGCACAGGGCTGGGATGAGCCTTCCTGCCATGCCCTTGGCCTGCTGGGCACGGGGCTGGGGCAGAGGGACAGTCCCTGCCGTGGCCGGGGTGGCACTGGCTGGGATTCGGGTCCCTTCCCACCCAAACCATTCGCTGCTCTCAGCGTCTGGGCGCTCTCACGGGGCACGTGAGGCTGAGCTGCTCAGACCTGTCCCTGAGCTGGGCCTTGCTGAGCCCGGCCTGGCAGGAGCTCAGCCCTGGGACACGGCTCCAGGCTCCCGAGGGCCTGGGCAGCCGGGCGGTGGGAGCTGGGAATGCCACAGGGCGTTTCCATGCTGCCCCCTGGAACCCGAGGGCTCCTTCCCCCTCCCTTGGCATCCACTCCTCGGTCAAGGGGGTGTAAAACACTGATGGTCCATTTCATCCCATTCATTCCCATTTAATTCCTATTTAATTCCATTATTTTCCATTTAATTCCATTTATTTTCCATTTAATTCCATTTATTTTCCATTTAATTCCATTTATTTTCCATTTAATTCCATTTAATTCCATTATTTTCCATTTATTTCCATTTAATTCCATTATTTTCTATTTAATTCCATTATTTTCCATTTAATTCCATTTAATTTCCATTTAATTTTCATTTAATTTCCATTTAATTTCCATTTAATTCCATTTAATTTCCATTTAATTCCATTATTTTCCATTTAATTCCATTATTTTCCATTTATTTCCTTTAATTCCATTATTTTCTATTTCATTCCATTATTTTCCATTTAATTCCATTTAATTCCATTTGGAGTTGCTCTTCTCAGAGTGGCACACAGATGAAGGCAGTGGGGAAGCCAGGGCCGCTCAGGTTCAGGATCCCCCATTCTGCTGTTGGTGAAGGCAGCAATTCCAGCTGGTTAAACAGCAATTCCAGCTGGTTAAACAGCAATTCCAGCTGGTTAGCAGCAATTCCAACTGGTTAAACAGCAATTCCAGCTGGTTAGCAGCAATTCCAACTGGTTAGCAATAATTCCAGCTGGTTAACAACAATTCCAACTGGTTAGCAGCAATTCCAGGTGTTAAACAGCAATTCCAGCAGGTTAGCAGCAATTCCAGGTTTTTAGCACTAATTCCAACTGGTTAGCAGCAAATCCAGGTGTTTAACAATTATTCCGGGTGTCGTTTAGCAGCAGTGCCAGCTGGTTAACAATAATTCCAACTATTTAGCAATAATTCCTGGTGTTTGTTTAGCAGCAATTCCAGCAGGTTAACAATAATTCCAGCTGGTTAGCAGTAATTCCAAGGGTTGTTTAACAGTAATTCCAGCTGGTTAGCAATAATTCCAGCTGGTTAGCAATAATTCCAGGTGTTTAACAGTAATTCCAGCTGGTTAACAATAATTCCAGCTGGTTAGCAATAATTCCAGGTGTTCCTTAGCAATAATTCCAGGTGTTTAACAGTAATTCCAGCTGGTTAACAATAATTCCAGGTGTTGCTTAGCAGTAATTCCAGCTGGTTAACAATAATTCCAGCAGGTTAGCAATAATTCCAGCTGGTTAACAATAATTCCAGCAGGTTAGCAATAACTCCATGTGTTTAACAGTAATTCCAGCTGGTTAACAATAATTCCAGCAGGTTAGCAATAATTCCATGTGTTTAACAGTAATTCCAGCTGTTCAGCAGTAATTCCAGGGGTTGTTTAGCAGCACTCCCAGCTGCCCTGGTGCTCAGGGATGGGCAGGGGGCTGGAGCTGCTCGCTGGGCTGCTCAGGGCTGGCTGAGTCAGGAATTGCTCACTCCCCACCCCTGGCACGTGCTGGGAGGCTGCTGCCATCTGCAAGGATCCCACACCCAAAATAAAAGGGAGGCAGCAAAATGTCAAGCTCACATCCTTTGGAAAGCGCCAGAATTAGCATTAATTAGATCCACGCTAATTAAAAACCACTGTGCTTTTCTCCTGGAGTCGTGTGGAGCTGTTTGGTTCCACTGGGGGGTTGTTTTTGGGGGTTTTTTGGTGCAGAAGGTGGAGGAATGCTGAGTTGGTGAGCTCAGGCTGCAGCGGGTGCTCAGCCGTGCCCGGGGCAGGGCCTTGCAGGGGGATTCCTGCAGGAACCAGGGGGGATCCCTGGAGGAGTGTCAGAACCCAGGACTCTCCTCTGGGTGCCCTGGGTGGCCAGAGCTGCTGGCAGGGGGCTCTGAGACCCTGGCAGCAGCCAAGGACACACGTGGGGTTTGGATCTGAGCCCGTGGAGCAAATCACCAACTCTGTATGAAGAATCACAAGCCACACACAAAAGTTTAGATTGCATAGTAGAGATAATCACAAAGTGAAAGGAAGGGTTTTTGAGTGCTGTACAGGGGAGTTTTAAGCCTTGCACGCAGGGGTCCAAGTTTTGTCCATGGGGGTCAGGGGTTCTAAGATGGAGGGATTTGGGTGTGCCCTGTCCTCTTTCTCTCTCCTTCCCAGCCTCCATCTCGTTGGTGATGTTGGCACTCACAGATTGGTTTGGAGTAGAAAGTCACCATTCAATATAGATAGTAGGCATTGGGGAAAAAGCATAAACATGGAACACGGAATGTGTGATATCAAAGATGGCAGCAGCCCCTGGGAGGGCAGTGTGCCTCTGTCTGACCTGCTGAACGGGGACAGCAGCTCAGGAGGAGAATCTTTAGATAACCAACAATAAACTACCTTGAACCAGACAGCAGAGGACTGCTGAGCCTTTCTTCGAAGGCACGGGTTGGAGGAGAGACTTTTCCATCTTTTGGGGTCACCCGGGGGTGAAACCCGACATCTGGTGTCCCTGGGTGGGCAGGAGACCCAACAGAGGAGCAGCAGCAACACCTTCTGGGAATATCCAGCAGTGATTAGCCGCCCTTCCCATGCTCCATGCACACTCCAGGCCTTTATTCATAGCCCAGCAGGCACGTGAGGATGGAGAATTCCCAGGATCCCAGAGCTCCTGGTGTCCCTGGCCATGATCCCCACGGGCTCTGGGTGATGAGGAGAGGCCACCAGGCCCAGAGGGGCTGCCCTGTGTGTCCCCTTGGCCTGGGGCTGTGGAATTCTCCTGCCTCAGGAGGCTGGAATGCAGCTGGGCCAGCAGTGATGGTGTCCGTGTGTCCCAAAGGTTCCCCATCCCTCAGTATTTCCTGGGCTGGCGCTTGGAGTTGGCACAGACTGCAGTGATGTTTTTATTTTCGCTGTCTGAACACTGAGCTGAGTTTCCTCCTCTCCTCTGGAGCTGTCCATGAGCTTCCCCTGCTGTTCCCAGCTCCTGTCCCCTCCCTGCCCTCTGCCCCTGGGGGTGCTCGGCGTGCAGCCCTCAGCAGCCCGGGCTGCTCCTGGGGGCACTCTGGGAGTCATCCAGGCTGGCTGTGCTTGTGCAGGGATGGAAAAGCTGGGAAGAGCCTGGAGAGGCTTCTGCTGGGAGCAAAGGGAGGGATCCAGGGAATCCTGGAGTGCTCTGGGCGTCCTAGCCCAAACTACCAGTAAAAGCCTCCTATTTTATTTACTTTCAGCTGATGCTTCATTCTGCAGAGGCAATGAACCCTGAAAGGCAGTTTCTCACCGAATGCGATTTTTTGTTTTGTCTCCTGTTTTCCAGACTTCATTTTATGGCAGATTCAGGCACTTCCTGGACATCATCGACCCCCGCACTCTCTTTGTGACCGAGGTAATGAATGTGCCCTCCTCTCCTTTGGGCAGGGCTGGGGATCAGCTCTGGCAGCTGCAGCTGAATCTCCCGTGCTCGCAGTGGGTTTGTGTCTCTCGGGTGATTGATGGCCCCGAGGAGAGCTGCTAAACCTGGAACACAACCTTGCCTGGCACCAGTCAACCCACACCCAGCTCCCCCTGCCCCCTGAACCGGGTTTGGGCAAAATTGCCTCTGATTCTGTCCTCTCAGGAGGAAAACTCCTGCAGGTTTTCATGGCAGAAATGCAGGTGGAGGGATGAGAGAGCAAATGGGAATTCCATGGGGGAGTGGACGGGGTGGCTGTGGGGCAGCTCTGCTGCGGCTGCACTCGGAAATCTTGGCTGGGGTTTCTCCTCAGGTCTTGGCTGGGGTTTCTCCTCAGGTCTTGCCTTGTTTGTAGCAGGGTTTGGGGATCCTGCCCCTTCATTTCTGTTTGGTGGTGTCCAGCTTTACTGCAGCTCTGTGCTTCCATCAGAGAATGGCTCAGGGTGACGGGGAGCCCTGGGGAAGGAACAGTTCTGCTCCTGGTCTGGAGCTCTGCCCTTTGGCCACAAAACTTGGGAATTTCAGTGAAGGCCAGCTGCTTTTTCCTTTTTATTGTATCTTTTCCCCAGTGTCCACCCTGTGAACCTCCTGTCCCTGTTCCCTGGAGCAGAGCCCGACCCCCCCGGCTGTCCCCTCCTGGCAGGAGCTGTGCAGAGCCACAAAGGCCCCCTGAGCCTCCTTTGCTCCAGGCTGAGCCCCTTCCCAGCTCCCTCGGGAACTCTGCAGCCCCTTCCCAGCTCCCTCAGGAACTCTGCAGCCCCTTCCCAGCTCCCTCGGGAACTCTGCAGCCCCTTCCCGGCTCCCTCAGGAACTCTGCAGCCCCTTCCCAGCTCCCTGAGCCCCTCCTGCTGCTCCATTCCCTTCCCAGCACATTTCCAGGGCTCAGTCTCTGCTGCCCTGGGGGAGTTTTCCTGCTCGTGGCTCCCCAGGGCTGCAGGGGCGTTGGGCTCCTGGCTGAGCTCTGGGCTCAGCTCCTGCTCTGAGCCCCTTGGGGTGACCCCTGGCTCAGGCCCACCCTTCTCCACCTCCCCCTGGTCCCCTGTTCAAACCTTCCCAGGTTTTGGGGGGCTGGGAAGGGTGTGGGTGCGGAGGGATCAGCTGGTGTCAGTTCATTTTCCCAGACAGCTTTTGGTGAGGCTCTTTCAGGGAGCTGGAACCCAGGGAACAGAAAGAACAAAGATGAGCGGCCCAGTTTTATCCTGGGTGAATTTTGAGCAGTTTTGGGTCCCAGAGTGAACCCCAACAGAGCAGGGAGGTCTGGTGTCCATCTCAGGGCAGGGCAGAGCTCCAGGAATGGCCTGGGGGCGTTGCAGGGAGGGAGATGCCCTGTGACATTCCCTCTGGGGGCGTGAATTCCGTGGCAGGGATGCCTCAGGGGACCTGAACGTCCCCACAAATTCCCTTTCCCTGGAGAAGCCTCTTGGCAGAGCAATCACCTGGGTGACTTCTCGGGGCGCAAAATCTGCTTTTTGCTCCCTCTGCTCGGTGTGTGCAGTGATTGGGGGTGCAGGTCTGGGACTCCGAGGTGACTGAGGGGGCAGATGAAGCCAGCAGGGGTTTGCTGGGCCCCGGGCTGTGCAGGCAGCTCCTTCCTGGCTGCCTCTCCCAGGGCTGCAGGGAACAAACACATCCCTGCCTGCCTTGCAGGGGAAAAGAGGAGAGAAGGAGCGTCTGATGGGAGTGGGGGTGAATCCACGGAAAATGGGGAAATGGGGCAGTATTTCATTTAAAAAATATTTTTATTTTTGTTTTTGTTTTTGTTTTTATTTTTATTTTTATTTTTGTTTTTGTTTTTGTTTTTATTTTTATTTATTTTTAATTTTTATTTTTATTTTTATTTTTATTTTTTACATTGTTATTGTACTCCTTCTTTGGTGGCTGCGTGCCCCATGGTGGCGCTGGCTGTGCTGCGAGGAGGGAGGGAGGGTGAGGGTGCTGAGGACCCCCGGTGCCACCCCTCCCTCGCTCGCTCATTTGTTTTTCTCCAAAGCAGCTTCTGAGCGCAGCCAGAAACCTCCCCGAGCTCCAGGGAAGGGAGGAATCCTGGGCTGGCCCTGGCTCCTGCTGCAGCCGTGCTTTTACTGCGGGGGACACTCACCCCGTGGCAGCGGGCACAGCTCAGGGCACCGGGGCTGCAGCACGGCCCTGCCAGCGCTGCCACTGCTGGCTCTGCTGGGGCACTGCTGTGGCACTGCTGGCTGTGGTGACAGTGCTGGCTCTGCTGGGGCACTGCTGGCTGTGGTGACAGTGCTGGCTGTGCTGGGGCACTGCTGGCTGTGGTGACAATGCTGGCTGTGCTGGGGCAGTGCTGGCTGTGGTGACAATGCTGGCTGTGCTGGGGCAGTGCTGGCTGTGGTGACAGTGGTGGCACTGGTGGCAGTGGTGTGGCAGTGGTGGGGCAGGGGTGACAGTGGTGGCAGCGCTGGCACTGCTGGCTGTGCTGGGGCAGTGCTGGCTGTGGTGACAGTGCTGGCAGTGCTGGCTGTGGTGACAGTGCTGGCTGTGCTGGGGCAGTGCTGTGGCAGTGCTGTGGCAGTGCTGTGGCAGTGCTGGCTGTGTTGACAATGCTGGCTGTGGTGACAGTGGCAGCTATGGTGGCAATGGCGGCACTGGTGGCAGTGCTGGGGCAGTGGTGGTTGTCCTGGCAGTGGTGGCAGTGGTGTGGCAGTGCTGGTTGTGGTGTGGCAGTGCTGTGGCAGTGCTGGCTGTGGTGACAGTGCTGGCAGTGGTGTGACAGTGGTGGGGCAGTGCTGGCACTGCTGGCAGTGGTGGGGCAGTAGTGACAGTGGTGGCTGTGCTAGCACTGGTGGCAGTGCTGACAGTGCTGGCTGTGGTGGCAGTGCCGGCAGTGCTGGGGCAGTGCTGACACTGGTGACACTGGTGACACTGGTGGCAGCACTGCAGCCCCTCAGGGAGGAGCTGTGCTGACTCTGGTGACACTGGTGTCACTGGTGGCAGCGGTGACATTGGTGGCAGTGCTGCAGCCCCTCAGGGAGGAGCTGTGCTGGCACTGGTGCCACTGGTGCCACTGGTGGCAGCGGTGACACTGGTGGCAGTGCTGCAGCCCCTCAGGGCAGAGCTGTGCTAGCTGAGCTGGCACCGGTGGCACTGGTGACACTGGTGACACTGTCCCCTCAGGGCAGAGCTGTACTGGCACTGGTGGCCCTGGTGGCACTGGTGGCACTGTCCCCTCAGGGCAGAGCCATGCTGGCTGAGCTGGCCCTGGTGGCCCTGGTGGCACTGGTGGCACTGTCCCCTCAGGGCAGAGCTGTGCTGGCTGTGCTGGCCCTGGTGGCCCTGGTGGCACTGGTGGCACTGTCCCCTCTGGGCAGAACCGTGCTGGCTGTGCTGGCACTGGTGGCACTGGTGGCACTGGTGGCACCGGTGGCACTGTCCCCTCAGGGCAGAGCTGTGCTGGCCCTGGTGGCACTGGTGGCACTGTCCCCTCAGGGCAGAGCCGTGCTGGCTGAGCTGGCCCTGGTGGCACTGGTGGCACTGGTGGCACTGGTGGCACTGTCCCCTCAGGGCAGAGCTGTGCTGGCACTGGTGGCACTGTCCCCTCAGGGCAGAGCCGTGCTGGCTGTGCCGGCACTGGTGGCCCTGGTGGCACTGGTGGCCCTGGTGGCACTGTCCCCTCAGGCCGTGCTGGCTCCCTGTCCCATGCCCTGGCAGTCGCTCTCTGCCCGCTCCCGCTGCCGCACCGGCTGGGGAAGGTGTGCTGGCAGGGCCACCCGTGCTGTCCCCACGGTGTCCCCTGGGCGTGCGGGGCTGGCCTGGGGACGTGCGGGGGCCAAACGACTGGAGTGAAACTTTAATTGCCCTGTGATGAGGAACGTCCACGGGGACAGCAGCAATTGGGGTCGGGAGGGATCACCCGAGTGCCACGAGCCAGATAGCACCGGCTGGGGACAAGGGAGGGCTGGGGACAGTTCCCATGGGATCAGACCCAGGGAGGGCTGGTGACAATTCCCAGAGGGATCAGACCCAGGGCTGGTGACAATTCCCATGGGATCAGGCCCAGGGCTGGTGACAATTCCCAGGGGGATCAGACCCAGGACTGGTGACAATTCCCATGGGATCAGGCCCAGGGAGGGCTGGTGACAATTCCCAGAGGGATCAGACCCAGGGCTGGTGACAATTCCCATGGGATCAGACCCAGGAAGGGCTGGTGACAATTCCCATGGGATCAGGCCCAGGGCTGGTGACAATTCCCTGAGGGATCAGACCCAGGGAGGGCTGGTGACAATTCCCATGGGATCAGGCCCAGGGCTGGTGACAATTCCCATGGGATCAGCCCCAGGAAGGGCTGGTGACAATTCCCATGGGATCAGACCCAGGGCTGGTGACAATTCCCAGAGGGATCAGACCCAGGAAGGGCTGGTGACAATTCCCTGAGGGATCAGACCCAGGGAGGGCTGGTGACAATTCCCATGGGATCAGGCCCAGGGCTGGTGACAATTCCCATGGGATCAGCCCCAGGAAGGGCTGGTGACAATTCCCATGGGATCAGACCCAGGGCTGGTGACAATTCCCAGAGGGATCAGACCCAGGAAGGGCTGGTGACAATTCCCTGAGGGATCAGACCCAGGGCTGGTGACAATTCCCATGGGATCAGACCCAGGGCTGGTGACAATTCCAGAGGGATCAGAACAAGGGCTGGTGACAATTCCCAGAGGGATCAGACCCAGGGAGGGCTGGTGACAATTCCCATGGGATCAGGCCCAGGGCTGGTGACAATTCCCAGAGGGGATCAGGCCCAGGAAGGGCTGGTGACAATTCCCATGGGATCAGACCCAGGGCTGGTGACAATTCCCAGAGGGATCAGGCCCAGGAGGGGCTGGTGACAATTCCCTGAGGGATCAGACCCAGGAAGGGCTGGTGACAATTCCCAAGGGATCAGACCCAGGGCTGGTGACAATTCCCGAGGGATCAGAACCAGGGCTGGTGACAATTCCCATGGGATCAGACCCAGGGAGGGCTGGTGACAATTCCCATGGGATCAGGCCCAGGAAGGGCTGGTGACAATTCCCATGGGATCAGGCCCAGGGCTGGTGACAATTCCCAAAGGGATCAGGCCCAGGGCTGGTGACAATTCCCAAGGGATCAGGCCCAGGGCTGGTGACAATTCCCATGGGATCAGGCCCAGGGCTGGTGACAATTCCCAAAGGGATCAGGCCCAGGGCTGGTGACAATTCCCAAGGGATCAGGCCCAGGGCTGGTGACAATTCCCATGGGATCAGGCCCGGCAGCGCTCCCAGGGCTGCCTGCTCTGCTCTGCTCTGCTGCCTCTCATTGTTCGGAGCCTGGGGCTGCAGAGCATCTTGCCGAGCCATATTTGGGGCTGGAATGGAAGCAGGATTAGATGTATGTTATTTATACGAACGCTACCTTCCTCCTCAGCAGATTGCCTGTCTGTGTTTATTCCGTGCCACAGCTGCTGGCTCCGCTCGAACAAAAAGTTTCTGGCTGCTCTTGTCTGTCACTGTGGATCCAATACAATGGGGCCAGCTGGAGTCAAGTCTGGTGTGTGTGTGTGTGTGTGTGTGTGTGTGTCATCCTGGGGAGCAGGGACAGAGCCCAGACTGGGCTGGCACACAGCTGGACCCCCCCAGCCACAGCTGCATGCCCCCTGAGCTGCATCCATACCCCAGAGCTGCATCCTCCCCCCTGAGCTGCATCATCCCCTCAGCTGCATCCATCCCCCCTGAGCTGCATCATCCCCCAGAGCTGCATCCATCCCCCAGAGCTGCATCCATCCCCCCTGAGCTGCATCCATCCCCCCTGAGCTGCATCCATCCCCCCTGAGCTGCATCCATCCCCCAGAGCTGCATCCATCCCCCCAGAGCTGCATCATCCCCCAGAGCTGCATCATCCCCCAGAGCTGCATCCATCCCCCCTGAGCTGCATCCATCCCCCAGAGCTGCATCCATGCCCCCAGAGCTGCATCCATCCCCCCAGAGCTGCATCATCCCCCCAGAGCTGCATCCATCCCCCCAGAGCTGCATCCATCCCCCCAGAGCTGCATCATCCCCCCAGAGCTGCATCCATCCCCCCAGAGCTGCATCCATCCCCCCAGAGCTGCATCATCCCAGAGCTGCATCCATCCCCCCAGAGCTGCATCCATCCCCCCAGAGCTGCATCATCCCAGAGCTGCATCATCCCAGAGCTGCATCCATCCCCCCAGAGCTGCATCCATCCCCCAGAGCTGCATCATCCCAGAGCTGCATCATCCCCCCTGAGCTGCATCATCCCCCAGAGCTGCATCCATCCCCCAGAGCTGCATCCATCCCCCCAGAGCTGCATCCTCCCCCCTGAGCTGCATCCATCCCCCTGAGCTGCATCCATCCCCCCTGAGCTGCATCATCCCCCAGAGCTGCATCCATCCCCCCAGAGCTGCATCCATCCCCCCAGAGCTGCATCATCCCAGAGCTGCATCCATCCCCCAGAGCTGCATCCATCCCCCCAGAGCTGCATCCATCCCCCCTGAGCTGCATCCATCCCCCCAGAGCTGCATCATCCCCCCAGAGCTGCATCATCCCCCAGAGCTGCATCCATCCCCCCTGAGCTGCATCATCCCCCCAGAGCTGCATCCATCCCCCCTGAGCTGCATCCATCCCCCAGAGCTGCATCGTCCCCCAGAGCTGCATCCATCCCCCCAGAGCTGCATCCATCCCCCCAGAGCTGCATCCATCCCCCCAGAGCTGCATCCATCCCCCCAGCTGCATCCATCCCCCCAGAGCTGCATCCATCCCCCCAGAGCTGCATCATCCCCCCAGAGCTGCATCCCCCCAGAGCTGCATCATCCCCCAGAGCTGCATCATCCCCCTGAGCTGCATCATCCCCCAGAGCTGCATCCATCCCCTGAGCTGCATCCATCCCCCCAGCTGCATCCCCTGAGCTGCATCCCCCAGCCACAGCTGTGCTGCTGCTGCTGCTGCTGGCCACGGGACCCTTGGGTTGGGACACAGCCCCCGAGCCATGGCTGGCCTGGAGGTGGAACCCCAGAGCTCAGGGCACGCAGGGATCTTGGCCAAACCCCAGGGTGACAGGCCCAGGGTGACAGTGCCTGTGTGACAATCCCAGGGAGCGCAGGGTCGACACCAGGCTGTCCCCTGAGCCCACAGTGACAGTCCCAGTGTGACAGTCCCAGGGTGAGCCCAGGGTGATGCCAGGCTGTCCCCTGAGCTCAGGGTGACAGGCCCAGTGTGACAGTCCCAGAGTGACAGTCCCAGGGTGACAGTCCCAGTGTGAGCCCAGAGTGACAGTCCCAGGGTGACATCAGGCTGTCCCTTGAGCCCAGGGTGAGGGTCCCAGGGTGATGCCAGGCTGTCCCCTGAGCCCAGCCCATCTCTGGTGTCCCCAGAGCCCCGGGCAGGCCTGGCCCTGGCAGGAGGTGTGGTGGCACTGCCCTGCTGTGCCCTGTGTCACAGGTGGCTCTCAGGCTGCTCCCAGCCATGTGCAGCCCCCGAGAGCCGACGGGGCTCAGCTCTGCAGGCACAGGGGACAAGGGGACAGCTCAGGGCTGCAGGGGCTCTGCACAGGTGTCTGTGGGACCCAGCTGGAATCCCAGCCCTGCCCCATTCCCTGTTCTTTTCAGAGCTGGAATCTGAGCCCTGGCCCATCCCCAGTTGCAATCCCATTCCCTGTCTCCTTCCCCAGCTGCAATCCCAGCCCTGTCCCATTCCCTGCCCTATTCCCTGGCTCATTCCTTGTCCCATTCCCTGCCCCATCCCCTGTCCCACCCCAGCTGGAATCCCAGCCCTGTCCCTGTCCCGGTCCCATTCCCTGTCCCATTCCCATTCCCTGTCTCATTCCCATTCCCTGTCCCATTCCCATTCCCTGTCTCATTCCCATTCCCTGTCCCATTCCCATTCCCTGTCCCGTTCCCATTCCCTGTCTCTGTCCCATTCCCTGTCTCTGTCCCATTCCCTGTCTCTGTCCCATTCCCTGTCCCATTCCCACTCCCACCCCCTGTCCATCCCATCTGGAGCCCATCCCAGCTGTTGCCAGCTGTGCCCTCCTGCCCAGGCTGTGCTGGTGCTGTCCCGGGGCTGCAGGAGCTTCGGGGGCTGCAGGGGCCATGGGAGCTGCAGGGGCTGTGGGAGCTGCAGGGGCTGCAGGACCTTTGGGAACTGCAGGAGCTGCAGGGGCTGTAGAGGCTCCAGGAGTTGCAGGGGCTGCGGGAGCTGTGGGAGCTGCAGGGGCTGTGGGAGCTGTAGAGGCTCCAGGAGCTGCAGGAGCTTCGGGAGCTGCAGGAGCTGCAGGGGCTGTAGAGGCTCCAGGAGTTGCAGGGGCTGCGGGAGCTGTGGGAGCTGCAGGAGCTTCAAGAGCTGCAGGGGCTGCAGAACCTGCGGGAGCTGCAGGGGCTGCGGGAGCTGCAGGGGCTGTGGGAGCTGTAGAGGCTCCAGAAGCTGCAGGGGCTGTGGGAGCTGCAGGAGCTGCAGGGGCTGTGGGAGCTGTAGAGGCTCCAGGAGCTGCAGGAGCTGCAGGAGCTTCGGGAGCTGCAGGAGCCGCAGGGGCTGCGGGGCTGAGCTCTGAGCTCTGGGAACACCCCGCTGCAGATGGTCTGTCTGGCACCCCGTGCTGAGAGCTCAGGCCCCAGCAGCCACCACTAGAAGTGCTCGAGGCTTTTCCCTCTGAGCAGAGGGGCTGTGGAAGGAACGAGACACTCAAAAACCCCCGGGGTTGTGGGTTTGTTTTATTCTCGATCAGGGATGCTGTAAAATCTCGAGTGACACTTCATCCCACAGGCAGCAGCAGAGCCAGCAAGCAGCAATAAATATTGCAGCAGTGGCACAACCTTGCAGGCAGAGCTGGGAGCTGGGGAGGAGCTGGAGAGGAGCTGGGAGCTGGGGAGAGGAGCTGGGAGCCAGAGAGGAGCTGGGGAGAGGAGCTGGGAGAGGAGCTAGGGAGAGGAGCTAGGAGCCAGAGAGGAGCTGGGGAGAGGAGCTGGGAGCCAGGGAGGAGCTGGGGAGAGGAGCTGGGAGCCGGAGAGGAGCTGGGAGCTGGGGAGGAGCTGGGGAGAGGAGCTGGGAGCTGGGGAGAGGAGCTTGGAGATGGAAGCTGGAGAGGAGCTGGGAGCTGGGAGAGGAGCTAGGGAGAGGAGCTTGGAGCTGGGAGAGGAGCTTGGAGCTGGGGAGAGGAGCTGGGAGAGGAGCTAGGGAGAGGAACTGGGAGCTGGAGAGGAGCTGGGAGCTGGGGAGAGGAGCTGGGAGCTGGGGAGAGGAGCTGGGGAGAGGAGCTGGGAGCCGGAGAGGAGCTGGGGAGAGGAGCTGGGAGCTGGGGAGAGGAGCTTGGAGATGGAAGCTGGAGAGGAGCTGGGAGCTGGGAGAGGAGCTAGGGAGAGGAGCTTGGAGCTGGGGAGAGGAGCTTGGAGCTGGGGAGAGGAGCTTGGAGCTGGGGAGAGGAGCTGGGAGCTGGGGAGAGGAGCTGGGAGCTGGAGAGGAGCTGGGAGCTGGGGAGAGGAGCTGGAGAGGAGCTGGGAGCCGGAGAGGAGCTGGGGAGAGGAGCTGGGAGCCGGAGAGGAGCTGGGAGCTGGAGAGGAGCTGGAGAGGAGCTGAGAGCCAGAGAGAGGAGCTGGGAGCTGGGGAGAGGAGCTGGGAGCCGTAGAGGAGCTGGGAGCCAGAGAGGAGCTGGGAGCTGCCTGGTGTTGGAGCTGCTGATGGGGCAAAGTTTGCCCCTGGCTTTTTTGGGAGGCTCTGGTTCAAAGAACCTGCCTGACTTTTCCAGAAGGAATAGGAGGCAAGCCTAAATTTCCCTGAAGTGTGGAGGCTGGGGGTGTTTGCTGAAAGCTCCTGAGCAGCTCAGAGCTGTGTGAAAGGATCCCCTGAGCTCGGCTGAACATTCTGTTCACTCTCTGTGCCTCTCTTTTGTCCCCTGGCAGTGCTGCTGCAGCACTCCTTTCTCTGCAAAACTTCCTGTTGGACATAGTACAATATATTTTTCACAGTTCTATTTTTTAAAAGTATTTAGTCTTTTTTGTAAAGCCATCTTTTGAAACTTATTTCTAGTTCTGTTTTTCTCTCAACAATGTCTGTCATTCTCTATATTTTAAATTAGTATTTCTTCTCTTAAAGTTTGCACACAGATATATGTTTTTTTTCTCTCAACAATGTCTGGCTTTTTCTCTATATTTTAAATTAGTATTTCTTTTAAAGTTTGCATACAGATATATACGTTTTTTCTCTCAAAAATGTCTCTTATTCTCTATATTTTAAATCAGTATTTCTTCTCTGCAGGTTTGCACACAGATATATCTGGTTTTTTCTCTCAACAATGTCTCTTATTCTCTATATTTTAGATTAATATTTCTTCTCTGAAAGTTTGCACACAGATATATGTTTTTTTTCTCTCAACAATGTCTCTTATTCTATATATTCTAAATTAGTATTTCTTCTCTTAAAGTTTGCACACAGATACATGTTTTTTTTCTCTCAACGATGTCTCTTATTCTCTATATTTTTAATCAGTATTTCTTCTCTTAAAGTTTGCACACAGATATATCTGTTTTTTCGCTCAACAATGTCTGTCATTCTCTATATTTTAGATCAGTATTTCTCTGCAGGTTTGCACACACACACACTCTGTGCAATCGTTCTGTGAAGTTCTAGCATTCTTTCCAGATCTGTTTCCCACAGTTCCCGTGAAGTCCTGAGCATTCTTTCCAGATCTGTTTCGCACAGTTCCCGTGAAGTTCTAGCATTCTTTCCAGATCTGTTTCCCACAGTTCCCGTGAAGTTCTAGCATTCTTTCCAGATCTGTTTCCCACAGTTCCTGTGAAGTTCTAGCATTCTTTCCAGATCTGTTTTGCACAGTTCCTGTGAAGTTCTAGCATTCTTTCCAGATCTGTTTCGCACAGTTCCCGTGAAGTCCTGAGCATTCTTTCCAGATCTGTTTTGCACAGTTCCCGTGAAGTTCTAGCATTCTTTCCAGATCTGTTTCCCACAGTTCCCGTGAAGTCCTGAGCATTCTTTCCAGATCTGTTTCCCACAGTTCCTGTGAAGTTCTAGCATTCTTTCCAGATCTGTTTCCCACAGTTCCCGTGAAGTTCTAGCATTCTTTCCAGATCTGTTTCGCACAGTTCCCGTGAAGTTCTAGCATTCTTTCCAGATCTGTTTCCCACAGTTCCCGTGAAGTCCTGAGCATTCTTTCCAGATCTGTTTCCCACAGTTCCTGTGAAGTTCTAGCATTCTTTCCAGATCTGTTTCGCACAGTTCCCGTGAAGTTCTAGCATTCTTTCCCGATCTGTTTCCCACAGTTCCCGTGATGTCCTGAGCATTCTTTCCAGATCTGTTTCGCACAGTTCCTGTGAAGTTCTAGCATTCTTTCCAGATCTGTTTCCCACAGTTCCCGTGAAGTCCTGAGCATTCTTTCCAGATCTGTTTCCCACAGTTCCCGTGAAGTCCTGAGCATTCTTTCCAGATCTGTTTCCCACAGTTCCTGTGAAGTTCTAGCATTCTTTCCAGATCTGTTTCCCACAGTTCCTGTGAAGTCCTGAGCATTCTTTCCAGATCTGTTTCCCACAGTTCCTGTGAAGTTCTAGCATTCTTTCCAGATCTGTTTCGCACAGTTCCTGTGAAGTTCTAGCATTCTTTCCAGATCTGTTTCCCACAGTTCCTGTGAAGTTCTAGCATTCTTTCCAGATCTGTTTCGCACAGTTCCCGTGAAGTTCTAGCATTCTTTCCAGATCTGTTTCGCACAGTTCCTGTGAAGTTCTAGCATTCTTTCCAGATCTGTTTCCCACAGTTCCCGTGAAGTCCTAGCATTCTTTCCAGATCTGTTTTCCACAGTTCCCATGAAGTCCTGAGCATTCTTTCCAGATCTGTTTCCCACAGTTCCTGTGAAGTTCTAGCATTCTTTCCAGATCTGTTTCCCACCGTTCCTGTGAAGTTCTAGCATTCTTTCCAGATCTGTTTCGCACAGTTCCCGTGAAGTTCTAGCATTCTTTCCAGATCTGTTTCGCACAGTTCCCGTGAAGTCCTGAGCATTCTTTCCAGATCTGTTTCGCACAGTTCCTGTGAAGTTCTAGCATTCTTTCCCGATCTGTTTCGCGCAGTTCCACCCTGTCCCGGGGCTGGCAGAGGGAACCTGTGCGGCCTGGTGTTTCCAGAGCAGCCCGAGCAGTTTCGTTTGCTGTTTTTACCTTCCCAACAGGCTGGGCTCTGGCCAGGGTTGTTATGGGAACTGCTGGGCTTGCTCCGGAGCAGGGCAGGGCGCGGCAGCGGCCGTTCATGCCGTGCTGCTGCTCCCGTTCCGGCTGCTCGGGGACAGGGAGGGCTCTGCCGGCACCACGCCACTGGAATGGGCACAGCTAGGGAATTCTGTGTGTTTAACTCTGCAGAGCTATAGATGGTTAGAGTTAGAAATAGAAATAGGAGCTGATGTAATATAATGTGATGGAAATCATGGTTCATAGGATATAAGGTAATATATAGAAGAGATAAATGATGTAATAATGTAACATAGTTTATGGTAATATAATATAGGATGATATGATATGATATAATACAGTATATAATAATATAACATAGTATGGTATGATATGATATAGTATAATATAATATAATATAGTATGGTATGATATGATATAAAGTAGTATAATGTAATTGAATGTAATAATATATAATGTAATGTAATATAATGTAATGTAATATAATGTAATGCTATAATATAATATAATATAATATAATATAATATAATATAATATAATACAATACAATATAATATAATATAATATAGTATAACATAATGTAATATAGTATAATATAATAGAATACAATATAGTATAATACAATACAGTATAATACAATATAATAATACAATATAGTATAATATAATATAATATAATATAATATAATATAATATAATATAATATATAATCTGAGGAGCACCCTGGGGCAGTGGGAGGTGTCCCTGCCCACGCAGGGGGACAATCCTTGAGGTCCTTTCCATGCCAGGCCGTGCCATGGCTCCGTGGTGCAATGGAAGGGCACACAGGGCTCTCCAGGGCGCTGCTGGCACTCCCTGGCTCTGTCCCAGCCCTGGGGGCAGCGAGGCTGCTCCTCCCTGCAGCTGCAGGCTGGCACTTTCCCCCGGGCATTCCTGGTGTCCTCTCTTGCCCTTGCCCTTTCCCTGGCTCTGGAATGTGTGCAGGACAGGAGTGGGTCACTAACTGCTGATTTCTGCTGGGGCTTCCATCAAAATCCCCTTTGGCTGGGCTGGGAGGGAGGGAAGGAGCCTCCCCGGATCCAGGGGTGCTGGGGTGAGCTCCTGATGAGCTCAGGAGCTCGAGATGGAGCCTGGCGAGGCACCCAGGAGCCTCCAGAGGAGGCAGCCCCAGCCCGGGCAGCTCTGGGGACAGTGTTCCCTGCCTCTGGCGTGTCCTGTGGCACCAGCGTTGGAAAGGCTGCCAAACCACGGAGCTGGGGCTGGAACGTTGGTGTCCCTCAGCTGGAGGAGGGACAACCTGCAGGATGTGGGAACCCTGGGAATTCCAGACTTTCTGTGCTGCCAGGCTCTGCCCCCCAGCAGAGCTCTGCGCTGACCTGGGGCCCTGGAGAAGCTTCCAGAATGGAATGGCAGAGCTGGGATTGTGGGGGTGGAGTTTGGGGAGAAGTGTGTGATATCACAGGGGGGAAACTCAGAGTGTGGGGTTTAGAATGTGGCGATAGATATGGAGCAGGAGGGAGGTGTTGGGGTGGAGGCTGCTCCTCCTTCTCCTTCCCCTCCTCCTCCTCGTCCTCGTCCTCGTCCTCGTCTCCTCCTCCTCCTTCCTCGTCCTTCTCTTTCTCCTTCTTCTCATCCTTCTCATCCTCCTTCTCCTTCTCCTTCTCCTCCTCCTCCTTCTCCTCCTTCTCCACCTTCTTCTCCTTCTCCTCCTCCTTCTCCTCCTTCTCCTCTTCCTCCTTTTCCTTCTCCTTTTCCTTCTCCTTTTCCTTCTCCTTCTCCTTCTCCTTCTCCTTCTCCTTCTCCTTCTCCTTCTCCTTCTCCTTCTCCTTCTCCTTCTCCTTCTCCTTCTCCTTCTCCTTCTCCTTCTCCTTCTCCTTCTCCTTCTCCTTCTCCTTCTCCTTCTCCTTCTCCTTCTCCTTTTCCTTCTCCTTCTCCTTTTCCTTCTCCTTTTCCTCCTCCTCCTCCTCCTTTGGGTGTTGTGTGTCACTGGATGAGGAGTCCCCGTTGCAGCCAGGGCTGGTTGGTTCTGGGTTAACAGTGAAAACAATCCGGGTGTCATTCCTGGACTGGGCAGTTCATCCTCCAAAGGCCTTGGAGAGAGAGACAGGGCTCCGTTTCCAGCGTGTGAGAGTGCAGCGCTGCAGAGCTCGGGGTGTGTGGGGCTGTGACAGAGATAAGGACTGATAGCAGCTGAGCAGAGCGAGAAATGCCACCTCGTGATTTAACCCTGACCATGGCAAAAAGAAGTGAAGGCTGGACTGCAGCAGGCTTTGGAAGGGGCTGGCCGGTCTCAGGTTTTGGGGAGCCATGGCTCAGCGATCCCTGCTTTCCACAGCCCTGGGTCAGGTTTAACCCCTGGGTCAGGTTTAACCCCTGGGTAAGGTAAGGTTTAACCCCTGGATGAGGTTTAACCCCTGGATGAGGTTTAACCCCTGGGTAAGGTAAGGTTTAAGCCCTGGATGAGGTTTAATCCCTGGGTAAGGTTTAACCCCTGGGTAAGGTAAGGTTTAAGCCCTGGATGAGGTTTAATCCCTGGGTAAGGTTTAACCCCTGGGTAAGGTGAGGTTTAACCCCTGGGTAAGGTAAGGTTTGACCCCTGGATGAGGTTTAACCCCTGGGTGAGGTAAGGTTTAACTCCTGGGTAAGGTTTAACCCCTGGGTCAGGTTTAATCCCTGGGTGAGGTTTAACCCCTGAATAAGGTGAGGTTTAACCCCTGCTTGAGGTTTTAACCCCTGGATGAGGTTTAACCCCTGGGTAAGGTAAGGTTTAACCCCTGGATGAGGTTTAACCCCTGGATGAGGTTTAACCCCTGGGTCAGGTTTAATCCCTGGGTGAGGTTTAACCCCTGAATAAGGTGAGGTTTAACCCCTGCTTGAGGTTTTAACCCCTGGATGAGGTTTAACCCCTGGGTAAGGTAAGGTTTAACCCCTGGATGAGGTTTAAGCCCTGGATGAGGTTTAACCCCTGGGTCAGGTAAGGTTTAACTCCTGGGTGAGGTTTAACCCCTGAATAAGGTGAGGTTTAACCCCTGCTTGAGGTAAGGTTTAACCCCTGGATGAGGTTTAACTCCTGGGTAAGGTAAGGTTTAACCCCTGGATGAGGTTTAACCCCTGGGTAAGGTAAGGTTTAAGCCCTGGGTGTCCCTGTGTCATTTAACCCCTGAAGGTGAGGTTTAAGCCCTCCCTGGGTCAGGTAAGGGTAAGGTGAGGTTTAAGCCCTGGGTGAGGTTTAACCCCTGGGTGAGGTTTAACCCCTGGGTAAGGTGAGGTTTAACCCCTGGGTGAGGTTTAACCCTAGGTATGGGTGAGGTTTAACCCCTGGGTAAGGTGAGGTTTAAGCCCTGGGTGAGGTTTAACCCTGGGTCAGGTTTAAGCCATGGCAGCTGCTCTTTGTGTCCTGATTTCTTCCCCCTGAGCTCGGGCAGGCCAGAGAATCCCCCTGCCTGCCCGTCTGTGCCCCGCTGGGGTTCATACTGCCATGAATGCGGGTATCCCATGGAAAACTCCATTATCCCGAGAAAAAATGTATTTACTGACCTGTATATATGTATGTGTATGTATGTGTAAATATATGTTATATATGTGTAAATGTCATATGTTGTGTATGTGTAAATGTCATATGTTCTCTGTATCATGTAGTGTGTATATAGCAGCTATTGTATGCACTATGTATACTAAATATAATAATATAATGTAATGCGATATTGAATTACAAATTGTATATTTATATAAATATATAATAGATTATGATGTATTTAATGATATATAATTATATTTATAAATAGAAACAGTGATTAATATAATATAATGTAATATAAATAATAGCTAATATAATATAATATAATATAATATAATATGATGCAAGATTAAATTATTTATTATAAATGATATAATTATGTGATATATAATTATCTAATTATATATTATTCTATTTATAAATATAGATAGTAGTGAATATAATGCAATATAAATTGTAATTAATACAATGTAATGCAATATAAATTGTGGTTATTATAATTTAATTCAATATATCTCACAGATAAAGTCATATAATGTGAGATTAAATTAAAAATTATATATAATTATGTGATACATAATTATCTATTTCATGATATATAATTATATTTATAAGTATAAATAGTTGATATAATGTAAAATAAATTGTAGTTAATATACTATAATGCCATATATCTAATAGATAAAGTAATATAATGTAATATAATGTAATACAATGTCATGTAGTATATAATGTAATTTATAATGTATAATATAATATAGAATATAGAATATAGAATATAGAATATATATAATAATATATAACATGATCTAATATAATGTAATATGATATAATATGATGTAATATAATATAATATAATATAATATAATATAATATAATATATATATATAATAGTATATAATGTAATATAATATAATAATATATAATAGTATAGTATAGTATATAATAAAATATAAAATGTAAGATAATGTAATATAATGTAATATAATATAATAATATATAATATAATGTAATATAATATAATATAATATAATAATATATAATATAATATAAAATGTAAGATAATGTAATATAATTCAATATAATAGTATATAATAGTATATAAAATGTAAGATAATGTAATATAATATAATAGTATAGTATAGTACAGTACAGTATAGTATATAACAGTGTATAAATATGTATTTTACCCCCCGGGGCAGTGCAGGCGTCCCTGCCCTGCAGGCGCTCAGCCCTGGAGCTGCTGCCCGGGCGGCTCCGGGCTGTGTCCCGGCAGTCAGGGCTGTTCTGTGTTTCCGACCCGCTCCGTTCCTTGCAGAGCCGCCTGAAGGAAGCGGTGCAGCTGCTGGAGGACTACAAGCACGGCACGCTGCCGCCCGGAGTCACCAACGAGCAGGTCAGCCGGGGGCCTCTGCTTCCCCTGGGGCTCTGCTGCTGGTCCCGGGGAGCACCAGCTGCTCATCAGCTCGGGAAACGGCATTTTACAGCTGCGGGAAGGCTTGGCCACTGCTGCGGGTTCCTCAGCAGCGGCTGTGGGGCTCAGCCCCTGCCCCGTTCCTGCGCCGTAATTCCCATTCCTGCCCCGATCCCAACCTCCTCTGGGCTGTTCCTGCGCCATAATTCCCATTCCTGCCCCGATCCCGACCTCCTCTGCCCTGTTCCTGCGCCATAATTCCCATTCCTGCCCCGATCCCGACCTCCTCTGGGCTGTTCCTGCGCAATAATTCCCATTTCTGCCCTGATCCCGACCTCCTCTGCCCTGTTCCAGTGCAATAATTCCCATTCCTGCCCCGATCCCGACCTCCTCTGCACTGTTCCTGTGCAATAATTCCCATTCCTGCCCCGATCCCAACCTCCTCTGCACTGTTCCTGTGCAATAATTCCCATTTCAGCCCCGATCCCAACCTCCTCTGGGCTGTTCCTGTGCAATAATTCCCATTTCAGCCCCGATCCCAACCTCCTCTGGGCTGTTCCTGTGCAATAATTCCCATTCCTGCCCCGATCCCAACCTCCTCTGCCCTGTTCCTGCGCAATAATTCCCATTTCAGCCCCGATCCCAACCTCCTCTGGGCTGTTCCTGTGCAATAATTCCCATTTTTGCCTCGATCCCGACCTCCTCTGCCCCGTACCTGTGCAATAATTCCCATTTCAGCCCCGATCCCGACCTCCTCTGGGCTGTTCCTGTGCGATAATTTTGCCCATAATATAGAGGTTTTTACCCATAATAGGGAGGTTTTTCCCTGGAATATGGAGGTTTTTGCCCATAATATAGAGGGTTTTGCCCATAAGATGGATGTTTTTAGCAGTAATATGAAGGTATTTTCCCAGAATATGGATGTTTTTACCTGTAATATGAAGGGTTTTGCCCAGAATATGGAGGTTTTTATCTGTAATATGAAGGTTTTTTCCCATAATATAGAGGTTTTTTCCCATAATATGGATGTTTTTAGCAGTAATATGGAGGGTTTTGCTCATAATATGGAGGGTTTTGCCTGAAATATGGAGTTTTTGCCCAGAATATTGAGGTTTTTACCTGTAATATGAAGGTTTTTACCCATAATATAGAGGTTTTTACCCATAATGTGGATGTTTTTACCTGTAATATGAAGGTTTTTTCCCAGAATATGGAGGTTTTTGCCCATAATATGGAGGTTTTTTCCCATAATATGGAGGTTTTTGCCCATAACATGGAGGGTTTTGCCTGATATACTGAGTTTTTGCCCAGGCTGTAGCTGGCAGATCAACAGGGATGGAAGTGCAGGGGAGCTTTGCCCCCACACCCTGTAGGTGAAAAAACCAAAAAAAACCTCTTTTACCTTTTTTCCCCTGTTCACAAGTGATAGTTTCTTCTCATCAAACACAAATGCAGGAGGAAAGTGCAGGCAGTGAAAGCTCCTGTTCGCTTCCGAAGGGGCAGCTGGGATTGGGGAGGAGAAGGGATGGGAAAGAGGGATTGGGGAGGAGAAGGGATGGGAAAGAGGGATTGGGGAGGAGAAGGGATGGGAAACGGGGATTGGGGAGGAGAAGGGATGGGAAAGAGAAGGGATTGGGAAGGAGAAGGGATTGGGGAGGAGGGGAGGGATTGGGGAGGAGAAGGGATGGGAAAGAGGGATTGGGGAGGAGAAGGGATGGGAAACGAATTGGGAAGGAGAAGGGATGGGAAAGAGGGATTGGGGAGGAGAAGGGATGGGAAAGAGAAGGAACTGATTGGGAAGGAGAAGGGATTGGGAGGAGGAAGGGATAGGAAGGAGGAGGGATTGATTGGGGAGGAGAAGGGGTTGGGAAGAATAAAGGATGGGAAGGAGGAGGGACTGGGAAGGAGGGATTGATTGGGTTGGACTCGGTGATTACTTAAAGGTCTCTTCCAACCTAGAAATTCTGTGATTCTGTGAAGGGGAAGGAATGGGAAGGAGGGATTGGGAAGGAGAAGGGACGGGGAGGAAGAGAGGGATTGGGAAGGAGAAGGGATTGGGAGAAAGGGACTGGGAAGGAGAAAGGATTGGGAAGGAGAAGGGATTGGGAAGGCGAAGGGATGGGAAGGAGGCAGGGAGGGAGCAGGAGTGAGGCAGCAGCAGTGACTCAGCCCCATCTGCCCGAGGCAGATGACACACAGCCACGCTCTGTGACAAACCCCGCTGCCGGCTTGTGACCCACATTTTGCAGAGTGACAAAGCCAGGCTCTTCCCAGAGTTCATTCACAATTCCAGTGGGGGAGAGGCTGAGCAGGCTGGGAGGAGCTCCAGGTGAGGGAGGGGCAGGAGATGATGGGAAAAGGCCTTTCCTGGGACTGTTCTGTCCTAAGGCCAGCGGGTTTGTGGCAGAACAGCCCCAGCTCCCTTTGGGCACAGCAGTGTCCCAGGGGCTTGGGGGGACTGCAGCAAGAGCTGCCTGTGTTAATAACTGCATTAATTAAACCAGAGCACAGCAGGGCCTGAGGGAGCCCCTGCACCCCTGGAGTGTCCCAGGCCAGCTGGACAGGGCCTGGAGCAGCCTGGGACAGTGGCAGGTGTCCCTGCCATGGCAGGGGTGCCACAACCTTCGGGTCCCTCCAAGCCAGAGCTCTGCAGAGTCTGTGGGCAGGGGCCAGGCTGTGGGGCTGGAATGGTGGCCCAGGGCACTGTGAGGAGGGGGAGGATGGAGGGACAGGCAGCAGGTGACCTCAGGGAGCCCAGTGGCACGCACAGAGCCGGGGTTCCGGGGTGGCTGCAGCTGCCTGGGGGAGCTGGGGAGGGGTCCCTGCAGCAGCAGGGCCGGTCCTGCTGTGCCCCTGGGGCTGCCCGGCTCTGTGGGGCAGGAGGGGAACGGCTCAGGCTGGAAAAGCCCTCTGGGATCAACCATTCCAGCCATTGCCCAGCCCTGCCACCACTGCCCCTTGTCCCCAAGAGCCACAGCCACAGGGCTGTGAAATCCCCCCAGGCATGGGCACTCCGGCCCTGCCCTTTCCAGGATGGAATTCTGCCAGTGGAGCTCTCCCCTGAGGCTGCTCCCTCTCCTCCTGTCCTGTTCCCTGGGAGCAGAGCCCCAAACCCCTCACTCCCGCTGTCCCCACCCCAAATTTGACCCAAAGCCACCTGGAAAATGCATTTGTGCTTTCCTGCAGCTTCTCCTGGCTTCTCCGTGCCCCACTCTGCAGGATGGCTCTGGCTGGGAGGCAGCAACAAGGTGCAGTTTTCTGGAGCTGGTCTGGGCAAGGGGAGCTCTGGGAGCAGCCTGGTTTGTGGCACACCTGCAGGGATTGGTGCTGGAATGAGGGACCGAGCCACACCCTGAGTGACAGCCAGCGTGTCGCTGCTCTGGCGTGGCAGGACACCAGCAGATGGAGGCAGATCTGATTTTTGACTCATTTTTGGGTGGGTTTACCCCGCTCTGAGTGGGATCTGAGCTGATCCCTTTGTGTCCCCGTGGGCAAGCAGCGGCTGCTGGAGCTGTGGCCTGGGAACACGGGGTCTGAGAGGATAAACCACAGTTACTGCTCTCAGAAAGGCTGGGTGGCACCTCAGGGGTCTCCAGGCAGGGATGACTGTGTCCCCATCAGGAACTGCTCCTCTCTGGTTGCTTGAAACCCTCATGTGGGGAATGCTGCTCGCTTCCAAAAATTGCAGAGCTTTAGAGAAACCTCGTCAGAAACACAGCAGGAGACTGAAGAGAGAAAATATCGTGGCAGAGGATTCTTCCCCACCTTGCGCTGATCCCCACAGTGGAGTTCTGCCCTCGAATGGTGAGAGCCCAGCAGCACAGGGCTTGCCTGTCCCCCTGTCCCACTCAGGGCCCCTTGCACTGGACGTGGCACACCAAGAACAGTCTGAGCAGGCTGAGGGAGAGCCAGGCTCGCCTCAAAGGCTCCGAAGCAGCTCTGGGCAGGGTTCGAGTGCCTTCGTTCCCCCAGCAGGCAGCATCCCCCCCGAGGAGGCAGCTCCGAGCCCAGGCAGACGAGTTGTTTTGACAGAGCTCTCACCAAGCTCCCGGCTGAGGCTCTCTGGTGGAGCAGCGCCTGCCAGAGCTCCATCCCTGCTCCTCATTCAGAAATCCTCGGCGAGGGTGGCGGGAGCTGCAGCCTCCCGGCAGCTCAGCACAGCCTGCAGAGATGGTTTCAGCGCACGAGGAGTGGCAAACACAGAGCCTAGAGCTATGTCACAGCAAGCAGCTCCTCGCACGCGGCTTCCTGACAGGGCTCTGGGGGAAGCAGCCTTGCTCTGCTGCATTCCCCAGGCAGGTTTTTCCAAATGAGCTGGAAGGGAACAGTTATGGGCCAGCTAAAGATAAAAAAGCCTAAAAGAGCCGTGGTGGTGCTTGCAGCACGTCCCCAGGCCCGTCTCTGAGGCGCTTTCCAGGAGGAATGCTGGGGCACGGGACAGCAGCAGGGCCAGCTCCTGCAGCTCTGCCCTTCCAAGCCCTGCAGATCTGCCCTTCCCAATCCCGCAGCTCTGCCCTTCCCAGCTCTGCCCTTCCCAGCCCTGCAGCTCTGCTTTTCCAACTCCTGCAGCTCTTCCCTTCCCAATCCTGCAGCTCTGCCCTTCCCGATCCCGCAGCTCTGCCCTTTCCAGCTCTGCCCTTCCCGATCCCGCAGCTCTGCCCTTCCCAGCTCTGCCCTTCCCAGCTCCTGCAGCTCTGCCCTTCCCAGCTCCTGCAGCTCTGCCCTTCCCAATCCCGCAGCTCTGCCCTTCCCAATCCCGCAGCTCTGCCCTGCAGCTCTGCCCTTCCCAATCCCGCAGCTCTGCCCTGCAGCTCTGCCCTTCCCAATCCTGCAGCTGCAGCTCTGCCCTTCCCAATCCCGCAGCTCTGCCCTTCCCAGCTCCTGCAGCTCTGCTTTTCCCAGCTCCTGCAGCTCTGCCCTTCCCAATCCCGCAGCTCTGCCCTTCCCGATCCCGCAGCTCTGCCCTTCCCGATCCCGCAGCTCTGCTTTTCCCAATCCCGCAGCTCTGCCCTTCCCAGCCCTGCAGCTCTGCCCTTCCCAATCCTGCAGGTCTGCTTTTCCAACTCCTCCAGCTCTGCCCTTCCCGATCCCGCAGCTCTGCCCTTCCCAGCTCCTGCAGCTCTGCCCTTCCCAATCCCGCAGCTCTGCCCTTCCCGATCCCGCAGCTCTGCCCTTCCCAGCTCCTGCAGCTCTGCCCTTCCCAATCCCGCAGCTCTGCCCTTCCCGATCCTGCAGCTCTGCCCTTCCCAATCCTGCAGCTCTGCCCTTCCCAATCCCGCAGCTCTGCCCTTCCCAGCTCCTGCAGCTCTGCTTTTCCCAGCTCCTGCAGCTCTGCCCTTCCCGATCCCGCAGCTCTGCCCTTCCCAATCCCGCAGCTCTGCCCTTCCCAGCTCCTGCTCTTCCTCCAGGCTCCTGCTCCTCCTCCTCCTGCCCTGGATGTCCCTGCTCAGCAAAGTGCCCATTAACTCGAGGTGGGAAAAAGCCATTTCTGGGGCCCCGTGAGCAAAAATGAGGAATTGATCTCTCACCTGTCGATAGCTGCTGCACTGCTGAGAGCTCCTTATCGAGGGGTTTGTTCCTACATTAGGAAGATGTTTAAAAACAGGATTTTCAGCCTGGCTGTAGCAATTATGTGGTAGCAAAACACAGGAGAAAGAGCTGCTTGATCGCTATTTATTCAGGGCAGCAAGAAAACACACTTTGTTTCTTCAGCTGAGCTTATTTCCTCGAGTTTTTATGGAAATATTTAAAAGCCAGGCTTGTTTTTTTATTAACTATGCAGCTGAGTGTTTGTTAAAATGCCCCCAGCCCCAAATATTCTGTGCAGTGGGAATACCCCACACTGTCATTGACGCCCCTCCAGCAGGCTCTTGGGATTTCCTCATTTTTCTTGAAATGAAAAGTTACCTTTGGTAATTGCACCAGTTTGGGGTGGCTTTCTGCTCTCTTGCTTGTTGGGGTTAAATATTTGAGGAGGATTACAGAAGATGTTTGGGGGAGAAAGCCCCCGATGGCCTTGGGGAGGTGAATTTGGGTGATGGAACCCTGTGGACCCAGAAATGTCTGATGGAAACAAGAGCTGGTTTAGAAATGGAGACATTTTTGCTGTGGGGAGCCCAAGGGAGTTGTGGGGTCTGGTGAAATTCCTCCTCCCTGGTCCTGCCTGTCCTCCTGGGGCTCCTGCAGAGGTGGGGTGCAGTGGCAGCTCTGGTCCCTGCGTCCCCTCTCGTCCCCCTGTCCCAAAAGCAGGCTCCTGAGAGGGGAGGGGAGGAGGGAAAGGAAATGGGGAGGATTTGTGCTGGTGGACAAACTGCTGCAGTGGTCATTTGTGCACCACCTGTTCCAGCTCTGCAGGAATGGATTCATGGAGTCATGGGATGGGTCGGGTGGGAAGGGACCCTAAATGCCACCCAGTGCCACCAATCCATGGCAGGGACACCTCCCACTGCCCCAGGTGGCTCCAGCCTGGCCTTGGGCACTGCCAGGGATCCAGGGGCAGCCCCAGCTGCTCTGGGAATTCCAGCCCAGCCCCTGCCCACCCTCCCAGCCAGCAATTCCTTGCCAAGATCCCAGCCCAATCTCCCCTTTCCCAGTGGCAGCCATTCCCTGCCTCCTGTCCCTCTGTCCCTTGTCCCCAGTCCCTCTGCAGCTCTCCTGGAGCCCCTGCAGGGACTCGGAGCATTCCCTGGATTTTTCCCTTCTCCAGGGGAGCATTCCCAGCTCTCCAGCCTGGCTCCAGCCCTCAGCAGCTCCTGGCCCTGTCACTGCCCGTCCATGAAGATCCCCTCATCCTTGGCACTTTGTGCTCCTCATTTCACCACAAATCCCAGAATCCCAGAAGGTTTGGGCAGGAAGGGACCCTCAATCCCCCCCAGTGCCACCCCTGCCATGGCAGGGACACCTCCCACTGTCCCAGGCTGCTCCTTTAAGTGGTCCCGTGGTCCCTCAGCCAGAATTCCTCAGGCACTGGGAGCGGGGTGTCCTGGGTGTCCCTCCCTGTCCTGGGTGTCCCTGTCCCAGGTGTCCCTGTGCCCTGGATGTCCCTGTGCTGGACGTCCTCATGCTGGCTGTCCCTATCCATGATGTCCCCATCCATGATGTCCCCATGCTGAGGGTCTCTCTCTGTCCATGATGTCCCTGTCCCAGAGGCCCCCACCCTTGCTGTCCCTGTCCCAGATGTCCCTGTCCTGGCTGTTCCTGCCCTTTCTGTCCCCAGGGATGGCAGGACCTGTCCCTGGGGCTGGCAGGATGTCCCCAGGGGCTGGCAGGATCCATCCCCAGGGATGGCAGGACCTGTCCTGGGGCTGGCAGGGCCTGTCCCCAGGGCTGGCAGGATCCATCCCCAGGGCTGGCAGGACCTGTCCCCGGGGATGGCAGGATGTCCCCAGGGCTGGCAGGATCTGTCCCTGGGGCTGGTGGGATGTCCCCGGGGCTGGCAGGATCTGTCCCTGGGGCTGGTGGGATGTTGCCAGGGCTGGCAGGATGTCCCCAGGGATAGTAGGATCTGTCCCCGGGGCTGGCAGGATCTGTCCCCAGGATGGGCAGGATGTGTCCCCCAGGGCTGGCAGGACCTGTCCCTTGGGGTGGCAGGACCTGTCCCTGGGGCTAGCAGGATGTCCCCAGGGCTGGCAGGATGTGCCCCCAGGGCTGGCAGGATCTGTCCCTGGGGCTGGCAGGATCTGTCCCCAGGGGCTGGCAGGATGTCCCCAGGGATAGCAGGATCTGTCCCGAGGGTGGCAGGATGTCCCGAGGGTGGCAGGACCTGTCCAGGGGATGGCAGGACCTGTCCCCGGGGCTGGCAGGATCTGCCCCCAGGGTTGGCAGGGTCTGTCCCCAGAGCCGTGGTGGCTGCCGTGAGTGGTGGGAAGGTGCAGATGACCCCGCGAGGGCTCGGGGAGCCGATTTGCAGCAGAAGGTGGAGGCTGTGACAGACCCAGTCCCACCTGCGGCAGGGCGGGCCGGGCCCACAGAGCCCCTGGGGATGGAGGCTTCATTTCAGGGGATGGTTCTGCCCCGAGAGCAGGGCTGTAGGGCTCAGCCTGCTCAGCAAGGACCAGCTTGCTTAGACCCGGCCTTGGCCCTGCTTTGGGAGCGCTGGTGCTGAGTTTAGTCTCCATCCAAAAGGCTGCACCGGCTGCAGGGCACAATGGTGTGCCTTTTGTCCTGCATCCCACTAATTTGTGGGGTTGCATCTGTGTCCTCTGAGCGCGTGAGTCCCCTGCCACCCTGTCCCAGCGCCCAGCACAGCCTGGGGGACCAGCCTGGTGCTGGCAGGGCGGCGTGGTGAAGCTGGAGGGAAGCAGCGCTCGGTGGCTCCCAGCCCCAGAGGGACTCAGATCCCTCCTGCTCAGGGCCCAGCTGCTTCTCCCGGGGGGTTTGTGCTCCAGAAAACCCCTCTGCAAGGCTGAGGAGCCTCGGGTGTGCTCGGGGTTTGGGCACCAGGGATCTGCCTCGGGAGATGTGCAGCTGGGTACCAGCACTGGGGGCACTCCGTGATGAACTTCAGCTTTGTTCATCACTTTTTCCCTCAGAATAGTTTTCCCAGCTGGAATTCCCTGCAGTCGCTCCTTGCTGGAACTGCGTTTCCTTCCCCTTGCACAGGCTGAATTTTGGCCTCAGAAACGGGGGTGGGAAGAGCTGCTGAGCTGGGTTAGTATCAGTGCTCCCAGGCAGCAGCCCAGGATGCTGGAACGCTGCTGGGAGCTGGGCTCAGGGCCCTGATTCCCCCCCTTGTGGGTTCCTGCCACTCCACCCTATAAATACAGCCCCTGAGCAAGCAGCGGGACGCAGAGGTGAGCTCCCTGCCCCCTGTCCCTGTCCCTGTCCCTGTCCCCGTGCGGCTGGCTCCTCCCGGTGCTGCTGCCAGCAGAGAGAGGCAAAGAGCCGCACACACACACACAGCAGCAGGGCTGGGGGGCTCTGCAGGGGGAGGGATGCTTTTCCCGGCAGAGAGCTGGAGTTTTTTCATGCCAGCGAGAGGTTTGGAGGCGCGGCTCATTAATGGAATCGTGAGAAACGCTGCCCACTTTCAAAAAAACTAAAAGGTTTATTGAAACCTGATTGAAAATAGAGCAGGAGACTGAATGGAGAAAAGGTTGTGAGGATTTTCCCCTCTGTGCTCGTCACACAGTGGAGTTTTGCCGTTCAGCCCTTCAGCCACTCCCAAAGTGCTGTCCTTGGACTCCTTCTTGCTGTCCAGTGGTGGAGTTCACTTCCTTAAACCTTGGCTGGGGGTCAGGTGCTGCCGTGGTGACAACCCAAATGTCCTCCCAAATGTCCCAAAGCCAGGCCAGCCCTGATAACAGCACAGGGGGGGTAAAACAGAACTATAAATCTATACAACTGCTCCCGATTCATTCTCCATTAAACATATAAACATATGTATATATACACTTCTCTCTAATAATTCTCTATTAAACATACATACATATACATACTTCTATTAATTCTCCATTAAACATATATATATATATATAATTTTCTCTAATAATTCTCTATTAAACATATATGTGTATATATACTTCTCTCTATTAATTCTCTATTGAATATGTATGCATATATATAGACTTCTCTATAATAATTCTCTATTAAATATACATGTGTATATATACTTCTCTCTATTAATTCTTTATTGCATATATACACATATATATACTTCTATTAATTCTCTATTAAACATGTATACATATATATGTCTCTCTATTAATTCTCTATTAAACATATATATACTTCTATCTTAAATTTCTATTAAACATATATACATATATATGCTTATCTCAATAATCTATTAAACATATATATACTTCTCTATTAATTCTCTATTAAGCATATATATACTTCTCTCTATTAATTATTTATTTAACATATATATGTAGATATGTACTTCTCTCTTAATTCTCTATTAAACATATATATATGTATATATGCCCCTCTCTTATAATTCTCTATTAAATGTATATACATATGTTTTTCTCTATATATATAATTCTCTCTAATAATTCTCTATTAAACATATATGCAGATATATATCTGTATATATATTTCTCTCTATTAAACATATATACATATATATAATTCTAATAATTCTCTATTAAACGTATATACAGAGATATATATATTTCTCTCTATTAAACATATATACAGATATATATTTCTCCCTATATATAATTCTGTCTAATAATTCTCTATTAAATGTATATGCAGATATATATCTGTATATATATATTTCTGTCTATTAAATGTATATACATATATTTTTTCTCTCTATATATAATTCTCTCTAATAATTCTCTATTAAGCGTATATATAGATATATATCTGTATATACAGATATATATCTGTATATAGATATAGATATAGGTATATATATTTCTGTCTATTAAACATATATACAGATATATATTTCTCTCTATATATATATATAATTCTCTCTAATAATTCTCTATTAAACATATATACAGATATATATCTGTGTATATATATATATATATATATTTTCTCTCTATTAAACATATATACAGGACATTTGCCCTTTAATTGTGCGAGTGAGCCATGGCATCACCCAGCCACCCCGGATGCGGCTCATTAGTGACCACCGCTCATTAGTGGCCGCAGCTCATTAGCGAGCGCTCCCCTGTGTCGGGCAGAGGAGCTGCTGCCTGTTCCGTGCCCGTTCCCGCGGCTCAGCCGGGAGCTGGCACGGCTCCGCTCCGTGCCCAGACTCTGGGGAGGGAGGTGTGAAGCCCTGGCAGTGCCACGGCTCCGCTCCTTCTCCCGGCCATGTGTTCCCACCTCCCGAGCCTTGCGCTGGCACAGCTGGCTGCTTCGGGGAGCTGAGCTTAATAAAACCTCGGCTCGCTTCCCCCTCTGCCGAATGCTCCCGATTCCAGGTGCTCCCTGCTGCCTGGGCAGGGGATCAGGGTGGTGGTGCCCGAACAGGAGCCAGCCGGAGGGAGAGAAAAGACCCAATTCTATTCTATTCCCTAAAATTCCATCCCATTTCTGCTAATTTCTATTAAATTTCTAGTTAGATACGATTTTTATTGATGAAGAATCAACAATAAAGCCGAAGTGGAGGCTGGACATTAATGCAGGGATCCTAAAACCAGCAGCAAGCACCCTGAGCTGTGGATCTTGGCTGGCTAAAACCCTTGCAGGCACCAGACACCGGGTTCAGGATTTTTGATCCTGCTTGCTGTAGGCTCATCGGCTGGAGGGGCCCTGGGGAGGTCACAGCTGCCCGGATTTGCTGCTGGAATTCTCCCCGCTTATTTGGGAGGGTGTTGTCACCTGCCCCTCCTGCCAAAACGCAGGAACTCCAATTCCACAGCGAACACCCCTCCACCGCTGGCTTTGTACCCTCGGTTCACCCCTCAGCACCAGGGGGAGAGGGGAAAAAATGGGGGAAAATGGGAAAAGAGGGGAAAAGATGGGAAAAGATGGAAAATATGGGAAATAACCCCACCCTGGGCGACGTGAGCGGGCAGCTCCCGGCAGAGGTGCCTTGCTGTCAGCCCTGCCCGCCTTGGCTGTGTCGCTTCTCCCTGCTCAGCCTCTCCGATGGCTCCTGCGGCAGCTCGCTGCTCCGGAGCGCTCCGGTTTGTGCCCGTTTGGGATCGGTGCTGAGCGGAGGCTCCGCGGGTTAACGGGCCGCGCTCCTGCTCAATCAGGCGAGCAGCGGGGGACGCGCTCCCGCTGCCCCGGAGCAGCCCCGGCCGCGGCCGAGGAGCGCATCAGGAGCCACCAGGCACTAAGAGCCTCCCTTTTGGGCAGTAATGGCTTTTGCTCGCGGTGTTGATGAAGAGCGAAGAGGTCCATTTGCAGTAAACTGTAATTTTTCCCTGCGCTCCGCTCCCCCGCGGGATGCGATAGACCCGGCGTGTGCCCTTGAGCTGCTGCTCCCTGCTCCCGGCACGAAATGCCCCTTTCCTGGCCAAGGGCTGGGCTCGGCTTCGCCACCCCGTGCCGTGGGGACAGTCTCGGTGTCGCTGAGTGGCATCACTGTAGGACTCGAGGCTCGGAGGGAGCTGCAGTGCGCCTCAAGGAGCCTCCCTGGGCCCCAGGTGCTGCTCCTGCTGCTCCTCCTCAGCTCAGCCCGGCTCTGTTTCAGCTCGGGATTATTCGGGGAGCTCGTCCTGGTACAAACGGGCTCATTACAGCTCTGTCCCCTCGTTTGGCTGGGGGTGCTGCACTTCACTGAGTGTGTTACGGGGCGCTGAGTTCCGTGATTCTTACAACTACCCTGCTAACCCCTTTTACAATATAAAAACCCAACTAATAGTACAGGTTTAACGATCTAGCAACTGTTTTACAACAGTTTCTGACCTGTTTTTAACAATTCCAAGTCACGTCCAGGTTACAGAGCCGATAGCATCTGCGGGCTTGGTGTGGCTAAAATGAGATGGAACAAATGTGGCCTGGAGCAACCTGAGCTGGGCTGGGGAGCCCTGGCAGGGGTTGGGCACCTCCAAAGGCGCCATCCAGCCCGAACCATTCCATGATTCCAGCGGCATCCGCGTCCTCCTCCAGCCCTGGTGCAATGGTGGCTTTCAGTGAATGATTCTCGCTCTGCTGAAGCCTTTCCAGGAGAGTGCTGGCAGGATTAATTAGTTAATGTTTATTGAGTGCTGGGAGGCTGCACCGTGTTATTTCAGAGCTGATTTTATCCGCAGGGACTCGATCCTGGTTCCACCCACTCTTGGGTTGGGATCTGGCAGCAGCTCCTGGTGCTGGGAATCAGCAGGGCCAGGGCAGTGCCCTTGTCCCCTGTGCTGGCACTGCCGGGACACCGCCAGCGCTGGGGCAGCTCCGGAGAGCCCTGCAGGGGCTGGAGCGTGGCCAGGGCAGGAACAGAGCTGGGAAGGGATGGAGAGTTCCCGAGGGAGCTGGGAAGGGATGGAGAGTTCCCGAGGGAGCTGGGAAGGGATGGAGAGCTCCCGAGGGAGCTGGGAAGGGATGGAGAGTTCCTGAGGGAGCTGGGAAGGGGCTGCAGAGTTCCCGAGGGAGCTGGGAAGGGATGGAGAGCTCCTGAGGGAGCTGGGAAGGGATGGAGAGTTCCTGAGGGAGCTGGGAAGGGATGGAGAGCTCCTGAGGGAGCTGGGAAGGGGCTGCAGAGTTCCCGAGGGAGCTGGGAAGGGATGGAGAGCTCCTGAGGGAGCTGGGAAGGGATGGAGAGTTCCTGAGGGAGCTGGGAAGGGGCTGCAGAGTTCCTGAGGGAGCTGGGAAGGGGCTCAGCCTGGAGCAAAGGAGGCTCAGGGGGCCCTTGTGGCTCTGCACAGCTCCTGCCAGGAGGGGACAGCCGGGGGGGTCGGGCTCTGCTCCAGGGAACAGGGACAGGAGCAGAGGGAACGGCCTCAGGGTGGGCACTGGGGACATTCCTTCCTGGAAAAGGTGGTGAAGTATTGGAAGTGCCCAGGGCGGGAGTGGAATGTCCATCTCTGCAGGGATTTCAGAGCCCTGTGGATGTGGCTCTTGGGGACACGGGCAGTGGTGGCCCTGGCGGTGCTGGGGAGGGTTGGGTGGGATTGTCTGAAATCTTTTCCAATCTGAACAATTCTCTGGGGCCACTCAGCGATGCCCAGCATGGCAAAGGAGCTCTGGCATGCAGGAGCTGCAGGTGCCTCCAGTGCTGCCTCATTTCCTTGTCAGGAGGGGCAGAAACGAGCAGAGCCCTTTGGGGTTTATCCCTCTCGTGGGCTCCCTTGAACTTTGTCTCCTGAGGAACCAAAACCTTCCTAAGGCCAAGATTTCAGGAGCAGGGCTGTAAAAACTGCGGTGGGGAGGTTTCCTGTGAGGAACAAGAAGAGCCATAGGATGGTGGTACCTGGTTTGCCAGGTTTATCAGGACTGTTCCATACCTGTGAGCAGCCAGGGTTGGGTTATTTTCCCCCTTTATTTCAGTCGTTTGAACAACTGGGATTGTTGGGAAGGCACATCTGGATCGGGGGCTGCCCTCAAAGGGCACAGGAAGGGAGCTGGAGTGCTCCGGGAGGAGCTGTGCTGCATCCCACCTTCTGCACCGCCCAGTATTTGGAATTCAGCGTGGGCTGGGTGATCCGAGCTGTGCTTTAATAAACCTCGCAAGCCCCGGGGTGTGAAACCACTGGCAGCTCCTGACGGGGTGCAAACTGCCGGCTGTTAGCTCGTTAAAATCTGCATTTCCTGGGTGAGAACATCGCTGGTGGAGCAGGAAGGGAACAGCTTTTGAAACAGAACTGGCTGGACAGATGAAATAATTATCTAAAAATACTCGTTTTTCAGTGATTTCCTCTCCAGCCGTGTCCTCACAGAGGGGTTTTGTTGTGTGATGGTGCAAAGTCCAGCCCAGGCAGACCCCACTGAAGGCTCTCTGCGGGACCCAAACCTCTGGGTTTTCCTTTCCTCGCTGGGCTCATCCACGCCGTGCCTCCTAATTAGTGCTTTGTCTGTAATTGCGCCTTGTCGTTCGGAGTGATTAATGAGCGGTTAATCAATAAGGGTTTTGTGCAGGCAGCCGTTCCTGGGTGGCATAGCTGCAGCAGGCGCCCATGGGCTCAGGGTCGGTGCTCAAAGGGTGGCACCAGGTGCCTTTAAGCTGAGGGAGGATTAGTTTGGATTGGAAATAAGGCAGGAGATTTTTATGGAGAGGGTGACAAATAAATTCCTGTCTCTGAGTGCAGGACTGTGAAATGTTCCTGTGTTTAATAGGAGGAGGCTCATCCATTAGGAACTGGAACCCTCCGTGCTGTTTTTATAGTGACAGGTGTTGGGGAAGAGATTGGGGCTGGATGGATTCCTTAAATAAATTCTTTTTTTATTTTTTTAAACTATCTCTAAGCTGCAATTCTGCTGCTAAATAAGGATTGCTAATGAATGTCCTGACAAGCAAAGATCACGTCTATTCCCAAGATTTATTCCAGTCTCCATCTCCTCACCACAGCTTTGGTTCTCTTCAGGTTCTGCTGGTCTTTGAGACCCTGCCTTAAACATCATCATGACACCTCAGGTGATGCTTCTGGATAACTGAATCCAGCCCCTGAGTTCATAAAATCCCAGAATCCTGGAATGGTTTGGGTGGGAAGGGACGTCAATCCCATCCAGTTCCATGGGCAGGGACACCTCCCACCGCCCCAGGTGGATCCAGCCTGGCCTTGGGCACTGCCAGGGATCCAGGGGCAGCCCCAGCTGCTCTGGGAATTCCAGCCCAGCCCCTGCCCACCCTCCCAGCCAGCAATTCCTTGCCAAGATCCCAGCCCAATCTCCCCTTTCCCAGTGGCAGCCATTCCCTGGCTCCTGTCCCTCCATCCCTTGGAAATTGTCCCTCTGCAGCTCTCCTGCAGCTCCTTCAGGCCCTGCAAGGCCACACTGAGGCCACCCCAGAGCTTCTCCTGTGCAGGTGAGCAATGCCAGCTGTGCCAGCCTTTCCTCCCAGCAGAGCTGCTCCATCCCTGGGTTCACCCTGGAGCCTCCTCTGGATTCTCCAGCAGCTCCAGCTCCCCCCTGTGCTGGCACCCCTGAGCTCAGGGCTTTAAAACTGCTCCAGCTGGTGACAAAAGCGGTGGCTCTTCCTGGAAAAAACTGTAAAAAACCAGAATCCTGGAAAAAACTGTAGAAAAATCAGAATCCTGGAAAGGACGGGTGGAAATCTCTCCCACGAGGCCTGAAAAGGTGGATCTGAGACCACTTGTGAGCAGCCTGGAGCTGATTCCTGCCCATCCTCGAGGACCTGGCCACGAAGCAGAGCCTGGCCTGGCCCGGGTGGTCTCCCCTGGTCTGACCTAGGGCAGAGCTGCAGTGGCCACAGGCTGGAGAGCAGTGGCCGCTCCTGCCTGCCCGGGTGGAGGGTGGAATGCTGGGGTCACACTGCTCCAGCCCTCTGGTCCTCCCTGGGGCAGCCCCAGCCTCGAGCACCCCGAGCTGAATGGAGGCAAAGCCCTGTGGGGCTCTGAGCCAGCCAGGGGAAATGCTCCATCCCTCCTGCTCCACCTGCTCCATCCCAGCCTGCTCCATCCCTCCTGCTCCACCTGCTCCATCCCTCCTGTTCCACCTGCTCCTTCCCAGCCTGCTCCATCCCTCCTGCTCCACCAGCTCCATCCCTCCTGCTCCACCTGCTCCTTCCCAGCCTGCTCCATCCCTCCTGCTCCACCTGCTCCTTCCCAGCCTGCTCCATCCCTCCTGCTCCATCCCTCCTGCTCCACCTGCTCCTTCCCAACCTGCTCCATCCCTCCTGCTCCACCTGCTCCTTCCCAGCCTGCTCCATCCCTCCTGCTCCATCCCTCCTGCTCCACCTGCTCCTTCCCAACCTGCTCCATCCCTCCTGCTCCACCTGCTCCACCTGCTCCTTCCCAGCCTGCTCCATCCCTCCTGCTCCACCTGCTCTACCTGCTCCATCCCTCCTGCTCCACCTGCTCCATCCCTCCTGCTCCATCCCTCCTGCTCCACCTGCTCCTACCCGGCCACCCTGGGCTGGAATCGAAAGCCCAGCAGGAATCTGGAGTCGTTCCCTGTGCTCCAGAGCAGGTTCCCCCATTTCCCAGCGGGGAGGATGAGGAGGGAGCGTGGCAGGTCTGAAATCCCCCCCAGGCAGGGACTGCTCTCCCGAAGCAGCCCGGGCTGGCAGGACTGCCAGGGAGCTGGAGCTGCTGGAAAACGCTGCAGACAGAAGAGGAATTAGAGGAGAAAGAAGTGAAAATGAGCTGGCAGAATCCTGAGGTGACTCATCAGGTGCATCTTGTGAAGTCTCTTTGGAGAAGTAATGAAACCGCGTGTTCTAACAATATTTGCACTGCAGCAGGGAAAGGCATAAATATTGGGATCAATTAATGAAATTAGAGAATTTGACCAAAAAAGCCCTCGTGCTGGCTCAGAAAGCATCCCTCTTCCTTTTTGCTGGTGTCAGAGCCTGCAGTTGGAGAGGAAAATCCCGCAGCTCCGTTTCCCACCCTGCACAAAGGGGATCTGGGCAGCCCTGGGGTCACTGGGATGTGCTGGGGAGGCTCCTGGAGCCCCAGGAATTCCTCTCCAGGTGAACAGTCACCCCCTGGAAGTTCTCCAGCTGCTGGGCAGGCAGAGACCTCGTCACTGTCTGGGGTGGAGCCTCCTTCCCTTTGGGTGTTGGGATTTAGAGCCACCTGGCCTTCAGCACCCACGAGGAGCGTCCTTGGTGTGCCCCAGGCTCTGTTTTCCACCCGGGAAACGTGGAATGAGGATTTTCCTTAGGAAGGGAATTTTTCCTCAGGAAAGTGGGACTGCTGATTTTATTTAGGAAGGGAATTTTTCCTCAGGAAAGGGGAAATGCTGATTTTCCTTCGGAAGGGAATTTTTCCTCAAGAAGGGGACTGCTGATTTTCCTTAGGAAGGGAATTTTTCCTCAGGAAAGGGGGACTGCTGATTTTATATAGGAAAGGAATTTTTCCTCAGGAAAGGGGGACTGCTGATTTTCCTTAGGAAGGGAATTTTTCCTCAGGAAGGGGGGAATGCTGATTTTCCTTCGGGAGGGAATTTTTCCTCGGGAGAACTCCCGTGTGTATGTGACATTTAGATCCTACAGGCAGTGGAGTTCATCACAGAGCTTCACTTCGGAGCCTGGGATGAACTGGGAGGGAAATTTGGGGTTGTTGGTGTCAATGGGCCAATTAATGCAATTTACAGCAGATTAATTACCTTATCCCAGCAGCATTTTAATGGATTTATATTTGGGAACGGCGACAAAGCCGGGGTGAGGGACGAGGCTGAATGAACACGGTGGCAATGCTGAGCTCAGCAGGGTGAGCGCCTGACGTGCAGGCCGGGTGGGTTCGGTGGGGAAATGGTGAGCCAAAAAGAGCCATCACCATCCTGGGATGCGGCAGCAGCGGGAGCAGAGCTCCCCAGGTTCTCCTGGCCCGGGATTGGCTCCGGCACAGCTTCCTTGGAATAATTCCCCCGGTTCCTGGCGGCCTCCGCTCAAGAGGATGTTGACAAATTGCAGAGAAGCAAAGGAGCCACGAGGGTGGGGAGAGATTGGCAAAGGAGCCCTGCCAGGGAAGCAGCCAGGCTCCTGGCTCACAGGGAATTGGTGGGTTTTTAATGGAAATGGAGCTTAAAGGGTGCACTTGCAGCTCCGAGTACCCGGGGGCACAACAAACCCAGACAGAGGTGCCGGGGCCCGAACACGAGAGCTCTGAACAGCAAAACCCAGCATCTGCTGGGACGTCTCAGAGCCCTGGCTGCCCAGCCCTCTCTGGAGCGGTGCACGTCAGCGCTGGGGTGTTTGGAGGTGGTAATTTGGGTTTAGGTTTTAATTGAAGTTTAGGAAACCCCTCAGCCTTGGAGAAGGAAGGGCAAACCCTGGGGCTGTGCCTGTGCCAGGGCGTCTCTGGGCTCGGTGTCTCCTCCTGCACCTCTCAGAGGATGTTTCCTCCTCCAACCCCACACTGGGAGCCAGATTTGGGGGTTTTGAAGCTGTCGGGAGGCAACAGCGAGAGTTTGCAATGAGATTTTTCCTCTCCCTGAGCATTTCTCGGTGCATTTAGAAACGAGAACTGGTGGCTGTTTATTCTGTTTCTTGGAAGGGTTTATTCCAAGAGCTCCTTGTGCTCCCTGCAGGGCTTGCCCCACCTTTGTTCCCCAGCAGGGCTGGATTTCCGCAGGAAGCTCATCCAGGGAGAGGCTGTGCTAAATTTACCTTGAGATCTCTGTGCAGCAGAGGATTCGGGGTTCGTAAAGCTCGGAAGTCTGGCTCTTCTTGCTCTTTCTTCCCATTTAACACAAGTTTAATATTGTCCCTCGCTGCCCACGCAGGTGTGAAGGAGCTCAGGTGTGTAAAGAGTCTTTAAGTCCATCCTGCCGGGCTGCAGAAAATGAGATTTTTGTCCCAATCCCTTGTGTTTGTTTATGGCAGCAGTTAAAAGATGAATATTTGGGGTAAAACTACACTGGGTTTGTTTTTTTTTTTACATTTAATGTTCTCTTTTGTTTTTCCAGCTGTGGGGAGCTCAAAAAATCAAACAGGTAATACGCTTTTAAAATGCTTTCAATTTTCCTTATTATTTTCAAGTGTTGCTGCTTTTCCCTGTCCTCCCTCGTTCCCTTTGCCAGTTGCTGTTTTGCCTTCCCGTGGAAATGTAAATGCAGAGAACACTCTGCCACTGAAAAGCCTGATTTTTTTTTTCTTTTTATATATATTTATATATTTTGATGTCTTCATTTTCTCCTTCCTGTCTAGTCAAGAGCTTTCTTGTCTCCAGTTTTTTGCAAACAGTTTGACAGTTCCTTGGGAAGGTTTGTGCCTGTGCTGTACCTTCCTCCCTGCAGGGCCGGATCCCTGGGGATGGATTTCTCCTTCCCAGTGAATCCCAGCGCAGCCTCCCGGGCTTGCCAGGAAACCTGGGGGATGTGGGCAGGAAGGGGCCAAGGGAGCTCTGCTGCTGGCCAGGGAGGCAGATTTTGGGTTCTGGGGAGGCTGGGATCTCCAGAGGCACCGGGGCTGGCTGAGGAGCTGGGGGGGCACATCAGGCTTGGGATTCCTGGAAAATCCAGCTCCTGTGGGGTTCATTTGGGTGTCCCTGGTGGGGCCATGCAGAGAGGGCTGGACCTGCCTGTGGGGATCCCAGCTCGTGCTGGGCAGGGCGGGAGAAGGTTCTGGAATGGGATCTGCACCTGGAGATGGGGAGAAGGTTCTGGAATGGGATCCACACACAGAGATGGGGAGAAGGTTCTGGAACGGGATCCACACCTGGAGATGATGGAGAAGGTTCTGGAATAGGATCCACACCTGGAGATGGGGAGAAGGTTCTGGAATGGGATCCACACCTGGAGATGGGGAGAAGGTTCTGGAATGGGATCCACACCTGCAGTAAGAACATTCTGGAATAGGATCCACACGTGGAGATGGGGAGAAGGTTCTGGAATGGGAGCCACACATGGAGATGGGGAGAAGGTTCTGGAATGGGATCCACTTTGTGAGAAGGTACTGGAATGGGATCCACACCTGCAGTGAGAAGGTTCTGGAATGGGATCCACACACAGAGATGATGGAGAAGGTTCTGGAATGGGATCCACAGCTGGAGATGGAGAGAAGTTTCTGGAATGGGATCCACAGCTGGAGATGGAGAGAAGGTTCTGGAATGGGATCCACACACAGAGATGATGGAGAAGGTTCTGGAATGGGATCCACACACAGAGATGGGGGAGAAGGTTCTGGAATGGGATCCACAGCTGGAGATGGAGAGAAGGTTCTGGAATGGGAGCCACACGTGGAGATGGGGAGAAGGTTCTGGAATGGGATCCACTTTGTGAGAAGGTTCTGGAATGGGATCCACACCTGGAGATGGGGAGAAGGTTCTGGAATGGGATCCACACACAGAGATGATGGAGAGGGTTCTGGAATGGGATCCACTTTGGGAGAAGGTTCTGGAATGGGATCCACACCTGGAGATGGAGAGATGGTTCTAGAATGGGATCCACACCTGCAGTGAGGAGAAGGTTCTGGAATGGGATCCACACCTGGAGATGGGGAGAAGGTTCTGGAACAGGATCCACACACAGAGATGAGGAGAAGGTTCTGGAATGGGATCCACACACAGAGATGGGGGAGAAGGTTCTGGAATGGGATCTACTTTGTGAGAAGATTCTGGAATGGGATCCACACACAGAGATGGAGAGAAGGTTCTGGAATGGGATCCACACCTGGAGATGGGGAGAAGCTCCTGAGCTGAATCCCCCCATGGTGTTTGGGTTTTGGGGGTTCCCCTTTGCTTCCCTGCAGGACAAAGGGGTTTCTCTCCTCCTCCTCCCCACCCCCTGCCACAGCCAGGGCTTTTCCCAGCGTTCCTCCCCAGGACATTTCAGCCTCAGTGGAGGTGCTGGGAACAGGCAGGGATGGAAAATCATTTTCCTTTTCCCTCCTCAGTGTGCCTTTCCTGGGGCTCAGGTACAGCTGGGGGTGGCTTTTGGGGACACAGAGCCAAGACAGAGCCGCTCTTTGTATGTGAGGGTCAATGATTTCCTCCTGAATGATTAAAAGTAATTTAAATTTTAGGTTTAATTTCATGAATTACTGCAGGAGAGGGGAGAGCAGTGCTGGGGAGGGTTTTGGGGAGGCTGCTGAGCCCAAACTGCCTCTGGTGAAAGCGAGGAGGGTCCCAGGGTGGGGAAATTCCAGGGACCCCATGGTCACAGGAGGTGTTTGGAGGTGAGGGGTGGCTGTGCTGTGCCCTGTGCCCTCACTGTGGCTCTCTGGTGACACTGTTCCAGGCCATCATCCACCCCGACACCAACGAGACCATCTTCATGCCTTTCCGAATGTCAGGTATGCTGTGTCCCGGGACTTGGGTAAAACACTGGGGGAGGGGTTCTCCTCCTTTGGAATGGTCTTGTCACCATTTAAACCAAGATCAGGAAGGAATTCCAACACCAAAATCCCTGTGCAGGAGAGGAAAATGAGGATCCTAAATTCCACTGTGAGATTTAGTGCTTAGTAGTTTCCTTTTTCCTTTTTCCTTTTTCCTTTTTCCTTTTTCCTTTTTCCTTTTTCCTTTTTCCTTTTTCCTTTTTCCTTTTCCCCTTTCCCTTTTCCCTTTTCCTTTTCCCTTTCCTTTTTCCTTTTTCCTTTTTCCCTTTCCTTTTTTCCTTTTACCTTTTTCCTTTTCCCTTCTCCCTTTCCCCTTTTCCCTTCTCCCTTTCCCCTTTTCCCTTTTCCTTTTTCCCTTTCCTTTTTTCCTTTTTCCTTTTTCCCTTTCTTTTTTTCCTTTTTTCCTTTTTTCCTTTTTCCTTTTTCCTTTTTCCTTTTTCCTTTTTCTCTTTCCCTTCTCCTTTCTTCCTTTTCCCTTCTTCCTTTTCCCTTCTTCCTTTTTCCTTCTCCCTTTCCCTTTTCCCTTTTCCTTTTCCCCTTTTCCTTTTTCCTTTTCCCTTTTCACTTTTTCCCTTTCCTTTTCCCTTCTTCCTTTTCCCCTTTTCCTTCTCCTTTTTCCTTCTCCTTTTCCCTTTTTCCTTTCCCTTTCCCCTTTCCCTTTTTTCCCCTTCCCTTTTCCCCCCTTTCCTGTTTCCTTTCCTTTCTCCTTTCCTTTTCCCTTCCTCATGGAGGTGTCAGGCCTTTCCTATTTCAACTGGAGCCCAGCCAGAGCCTTTTCTGGCATTTGGGAGGGCTCTGTCACCACTGGGAGCATTTTGACTTTGCAGGAAATGGCAAAACTTGCTGCCACAACTTCAGGGCTGTAAAATACAGGTCAGCACTGGGCTTCCAGGGAGGATCAGCTCCTCTGTGCCTTAATGAGCTGTTTAATGATTAAAGATTAAATTAAAAACCCTCTTTGGGGTTTTCCCCCCGTGCTCAGGCCCTGGTGCTTTCCCAGCAGATTTACTGAAATGAACAGGAGCAATTTTCCACGGCTTTGGGTGCAGCATTGCCTGAGTGGGGCACAGGGAAATGAGCAGGGCTTGTGCTCAGGGGGATGCTGCTGGGGGTGAAGGGGGGGCAGAAGGCAGCACCCTCTGCTTTGCTGCCTTGTCCTGAATTTCTCCCCATTTTTTCCTCCTCTCAGCTCTTTGCCCTTTCTGGCTGTAGACTGGATGCAGGAAGTGAGTTCAGTGGCAGTGGGGAAAGGCTCTGAGACCTCCCCGTGGAAGTCAGAGATGAATTATAATTAGCACAGGAATTGGCAGCCACAGCGGGGGGAATGTGAAGCGTTTGATTTCTGTGGTGCTCAATAAAACCTGAGGAGAAGACTTGGGAGAGCCTGAAAAGCAAATCAAGGATGGGAAAACCAGGAGGGGGCTGCAGTTGTTGGCTGGAGCATCAGGTGGAGCTCCAGGATGTGCCAGGGTGGTGGCAGTGAGGGCACCTGGCTGTGCCAGGAGTCCCTAAACTGGGACATTCATTCAAATTCATTAATTAATTTATTTTTTTTCCCCCACAGGTTACATCCCCTTTGGAACCCCCATCGTAAGTATTTGGTTGTGGGCACCAGGAAATGATTGCTGAGCACAGTTGGGCACGCTGCAGCTCAGCCCCTCGTGCCATTGCCACAGCATGCCCACTGCCCCTCTTCCTGAATTGGGGGTTTTATCTGTTCATGCACTGGGGGTATTTATCTATTCAGGTATTGGGGTATTTATCTATTAATGTATTGAGGGTATTTATCTGTTATCTATCGGGTTATTGGTGAATTAACCCAACCTCTGTTTGAGGTGTATTTATCTATTAGTGTATTGAGGTTATTTATCTGTTATCTGTTGGGTTATTGATGAATTAACCCAAACTCTGAGGGTATTTATCTATTAATGTATTGAGGGTATTTCTCTATCATCTATTGGGTTATTGATGAATTAACACAATCTCTATTTGAGGTGTTTTTATCTATTAGTGTATTGAGGGTATTTATCTATCATCTATTGGGTCATTGATGAATTAACACAATCTCTGTTTGAGGGGTTTTATCTGTTCATGTATTTGGGGTATTTATCTGTTATCTATCGGGTTATTGATGAATTAATCTCTGTTTGAGGGGTTTTATCTATTAATGTATTGAGGGTATTTATCTACTGGGTTATTGGTGAATTAACCCAACCTCTGTTTGAGGGGTTTTATCTACTGTTGAGGTTATTTATCTGTTCATATGTTGAGGTTATTTATCGATTCTGTATAAAAATACTGATGAATTAACCCAGCCTCTGGTTGAGGGTATTTATCTATTATTAAGGGGGTTTTATCCGTTAATATATTGAGGTTATTTATCTGCTATTTAGGAGGTTATTTAGGAATTAACACAACCCCTGAGCTTATTTATTTATCTGTTATTGAGCTTATTTTTCTATCAATATATAGAGGCTATTTATCTATTATCTATTATTATCTATTGTATCTATTGAGGTTATTGATGAATTAATCCAACCTCTATTCAAGTTATTTATCTATTACCGAGCTTATTTATTTTTTAATATATTGAGGTTATTTATCTGTTATCTACCAGGTTATTGATGAACTAACCCAACCTCTGTTTGAGGTTAATTATCTATTATCAAGGTTATTTATCTATTATCTATCAGGTTATTGATGAATCAATCCAACCCCTATTTGAGGTTATTTATCTATTACTGAAGTTACTTTTCTATCAATATATCGAGGTTATTTTTTATTAAATATCAGGTTACTAATGAATTAACCCAGCCTCTGTTGGAGGCTAATTGTCTACTATTGATGTTATTTATTTTTTAATATATTGAGGTTATTTATCTGTTATCTATCAGGTTATTGATGAACTAACCCAGCCTCTGTTTGAGGTTATTTAGCTGCTATTGAGGTTATTTATTTATTCATATGGAGAGGTTATTTTGTATTAAATATCAGATTACTGATGAATCAATCCAGCCTCTGTTTGAGGTTATTTATCTACTATTGAGGTTATTTATTTATTCATATGGAGAGGTAATTTTGCATTAAATATCAGGCTATCGATGAATTAACCCAGCCTCTGTTTGAGGTTATTTATCCATTTAAAATCATTCCCACAACCTCCTTCAGCACCTTCATCTTTCCCTCTGCAAAGCTGAACTCGTTGCTGGCAAAATGCAACTCCTGCATCTCTCAGGTTTCATTTCTGGACACTTTTATTTTGCATTTCTGTGGTTTAAGGGACTCTTCCCAACGCCAGGAGCTCCAGCTCAGCCAGGCAGTGCCGTGTGCCCTCGTTTGGGTTAATGAACCCAAAGATGAAGGTGCTGAAGGAGGTTGTGGGAATGGTTTTAAATGGATAAATAACCTCAAACAGAGGCTGGGTTAATTCATCAATAACCTGATATTTGATACAAAATTACCTCTCCATATGGATAAATAAATAACCTCAATAGTAGATAATTAAACAGAGGCTGGGTTAATTCATAATAACCTGAGAGATAATAAAAAATAACCTCTCCATATGAATAAATAAATAACCTTGATGGTAGATAAATAACCTCAAACAGCAGTTGGGTAAATTGATCAATAACCTGGTATTTAATAAAAAATAACCTCAATATATTGATAGAAAAATAACCTCAATAGCACATAAATAACCTTGAATAGGGGTCGGGTTAATTCATCAATAACCTGATGTGTAATAAAAAATAACCTCAATATATTGATAGAAAAATAACCTCAGCAGTAGATAAATAACTTCAAATGGGGATTGGGTTAATTAACCTCCTGAGGCTGTGCCTGAGGGTGCTTTCTCCTTGTTTTGGGAATTTTGGGAGTGCTTGGGTGCTCTCCATGGCCAAAGGCAGAAGGGAGAGAATTCTGCCTGTTCTCCTCCTGCTGAAATGTCAGCTCATCCAAAATGGTTAATTTAGCCCAGTTTTTGTGGGAAACTGAGGCACACTTTGCCCCAAAAAATTGGGAGTCGAGAGGCACTTCATCCCCAAAGCCACCAGCTCCTGGTTCAGCTTATTGGTCCAGTAAAATGGTCGAAGGAGCCAAATAGGCTGAATTTAATCTCCTTAAACCCAGCAGTGCTCCAGGCCTGGCTCCAGGTTGTCGCCCTTCCCAAAGAGGGGCTCAGCAGGGCCGCTGCTGTTTGTTGTGGTGGGCAAAGCTCCGCTGGGAACTTTGTGTGGGGCATTTTAAAGGAAAAGGTTAAACAAAAACGAGTTAACGATCAAATTGACAATGAAATCGGCCCCAATCCAGAGCTGTCAGAGGAGCCGAGAGCTGTCAGATGAGCCCAATTTCAGGAGCTGTAAAGGATAAACTGGAACCTCTTGTCATTTAGAAAAAAAAAAAAAAAAAACCCAAACGTTTCAAATGTTAAAATTAAAATGTAACATTTATGCCAATCGATCTGTGAAATTTAGTGACAAAATTGGCAGCCTGCTCCAGCATAAAAACAGTTTGAGTCTTGCATTCCACAAAGGGGGATGGGATTTCCTCAAGAGAGGCTCGGGCTGGGCCGTCGCTGTCCCCAGGGAGGATTTGTGCCTGTCCCCAGGTGGGATTTGGGGTCAGCCGGACGCCCCGAGCCGTGAGCGGGGTGGGGATGAGCAGTTTAGGGCCGTCGCCCTCCCCGGGGTATTTCCCTCTGCAGCCCTGCAGAATAATCCACTCTGGGCTAGCTCATTGTGGAGGGGATTAAGGCTTTGGGGGAATAATGGGATCATGGCAGCAGCTCCCCCGACACCTCCAAATCCCAAATCCCAGATCCCGGGAATGTTCCTTCTCCCCGTGGCCCTGCCCTGGGCTTGGCCCCTCCATCCTTTTGGGTTTGGGGCTGACCCTGCAGCAGAGGGGACAGCCTGGGCTCGGTGTGAGTGTGCAGCCTTTGGCTTTGCCCTTTTTCCCCGTTTCCAGCCTGGCAGGGAGAGGATCCAGCCCCTGGAATTCTTTCCCTGCAGAGCTGGGCTGGAGCTTCTTCCCCAGGCTGGTGTTTCCTCCTCTGGGGGGAAGATTTATCCACCTTTAGGAAATGCAGCTCAAACCTGGCCTTGAGGGCAGAGTCCTGCTGCCACCACAGCTTTCAGTGCCTGATTTCCCCCAGCCATCCAAAAATCGGGGTCTGGGTGAGGTTTTAGAGAACCTCTGAGGAGCCAGGTGTCAATTTGGGGCTGCAGGTGGCCGTCCCACCTTCGGCAGGGTTTGGGGTTTGAGCTGGGGCTGCTCAGAGCTCCCTGATGTCCACGGCGTGGCTTTGGGGCCACCAAGGGCCCTTCACACCTGATCACCAATTAAATTCTGCCGCTGACACTTCGCCAGTGTTTAGGAGCTTTTTTTTTTTATATTTTGTTTTCCTTCTTAGTTATTTTTTCCCCTGACAGTAATTAAAAGTGAAATTGTACATTTCTTGACAGACTCTTGCACATATGGAGAGTTTGCATTTAAACGTGCCTCTTTCAGTCATACAGATTTTGGGTGCTCTTTTTTTTCTTTATTTATTTATTTTCCCGCCGGAATTTTCCCCCGGCGCTCAGCCCCAGCCTCTGCCTGGCCCTGTTCCTCCCCAGCCTCGTCATCCCCGCTGGTTTGGGGGCGCCAGGGTTGGGGTTGGGGTTGGGGTTAGGGGGGCTTCGTTTGGGGCTGCGTTAATTAATGCCGAGCTCCGCGTGGGGGAAACGGAGCCGTAAATTAGTGGGAGCTGGCTCCGGGCCAGGGAACAAAGTCCCTGCAACTCCACGAGAGTGGGAGGAAAAGCTGGAGGAGGAGGAGGAGAAGGGAGAGGAGATGGGAAGGGAACGAGGCTGCCCAAGCCCCGTCCCCTTTTGCTGGGCACCGCTTCTCCGCGGCCCTGGCGCAGGCATTCCCTCCATCCGCGGGGATGGCCCCAGCTCACCCCTGGGAGGACAGGATTCCATTCCAGCCCTTCCCCAACTCCTGGGAATGAGCTGGGAGGAGGCGCTGGGGAAGGTCTGAGGGTGGGGAAGAGCTCCCAGCTTTTGGAGATGCGAGTGGCCTGGGAGTAAATGTATGGAGTTGAAGAGTGGCTTAGCCTCTTAATGCCGCGGGGTTTTGCAGGCAGAAAACACCTCCAGAAACGTGGGGTGCTCAGGGCACGGGGAGGGAGGCAAGGATGGCAGGGGTCTCTTATCTTCCTGGGAATCCTTTGTCCTGGCTGTGTTTGTGGGGCTGGTCCTTGGGATCCCCTTGTCTGCATCGCTTCCCTCTTCTTCAGCTTCTGATGGCCTAAAACAGGAAAAATTGGCCCTAAAGCAGGAAATGTGGCCCTAAAGCAGGAAAAATGCCCTGGAACCAGGAAACATGGCCCTAAAACAAGAAAAACTGCCTTAAACCAGGAAAAATGACCCAAAAACAGGAAAAAAAATGCCCTAAACTGGTAAAAAATGGCCCTGAAACAAGAAAAATGGTTCTATAGCAGGAAAAATGTCCCTAAAGCAGGAAAGATGGTCCTAAGAAAAGAAAAACTGCCTTAAACTAGGAAAAATGGATCTAAAACTAGAAAAACTGCCTTAAAGCAGGAAAAATGGCCCTAAAACAAGACAAAATTGTCCTAAAGCAGGAAAGCTGGCCCTAAACCAGGAAAGATGGCCCTAAAACAAGAAAAAACTGCCTTAAACCAGGAGCGCTGGCCCTAAGGCAGGTGCTCGTGTGTCAGGGATGGGATTTGCAGATCTGTGTCCCTGTGGTGCTGTCAGACACGGCCCAAGGACACTCTGGGCCCGGGACACACCTGTGTGGCCTCAGGTGCTGCCAGGGGTGACCTTGCAGAGCCTCTGGTGTCCCAGTACAGGCTCCAGCAGGAAACATCTGGCCAGATGTGCTGGGCTGGGCTGCCCCTAGCCTCGGGGAGACAGTAACGCACCAAAAAAAAAAGATGAATTAATTAAAATAAAATTAGTTAAAATAAATCCCAGGCTCACAAACAGGAGCAAAGTGCTCCCAGGTGGCTCTGCCGTCCTCAGATTCCAGTGGGATTTTCTCCTGGTGCCCCACAGAGGGAATGTGCCAAAGGAAAATGAGAACCCCCCTGTTCAAAGTGACAGCTTTGAACTCTTGCCTCCGTGCAGGGTTTGTGTTTCCCTCCAGAAACACCCAGATTAGGGAATTGTTTGGGTTTTATTGGGATCTTTGGGCTGGGTCAGCTGCCAGGGGATTTTCAGGGTGTATCATGAGCAGTAATTAAAGGTGCAGAGCTTTCAGGGGCAGCAACATCAGCCAGTTCCACCCCTGGAAAACAGAGAGACAGGAGGCTGATAACGACTGGGATGACAAAAATAACGGGAATGAAATAAAGCCAGAAATGAGGATAATTTATTCAAGTCCCTGGAAATCAGCGTGGCTGTTTGCATGCCTGGAGAAGCACGGAGAGCAAACCAGGGATGCTTTAATAATGAGAGAATCTCTCCTCTTGCAGGTTGTTGGTCTCCTCCTGCCCAACCAGACCCTGGCCTCCACTGTGTTTTGGCAGGTGAGGCTCCTTGGGAAGGGTGGGAACGTGGGGAGGTGCCTTGGTTTGAAAAGCCAGGGGTCTGCTGAGGGAGGCAGGAGCCTCCCCTGAAAGGGAAAATGCAAACCCCCTCCCTCTGAATTGCTATAATTTTGAAATTAAGGGGCTCTCAGGCAAAGGTGTGCGAATGGGAATAACAGTTCTTTACTAGGGAAATTAAAAATACAAATGTGATAGTACAAAAAAGAAAACAAACCCCTGCCAGAGTCAGAACAGGCCCTGACCCCCTGTGTGTCAGGGTGGTGGCACAGTGCCATTCCATGGTGGCTCAGCCCTCCTGCAGGGCCAGCTGTGGTTCTGCTGCAGCAGGGATCCTGGGCAAGGGGGGAGTTTTCCTCTGAAGCTCCAGGACTGCTGGAGATGGGCCTGGAATTCCTCTGGGAATGCAGGGGAGCAGAAAGCTGCTCCTCTGGGAATGCAGGGCAGCAGAAAGCTGCTCCTCTGGGAATGCAGGGGGCAGAGGCTGCTGTGGTGTCCCAAAGCTCAGATTGTATCCAGGTAGGAATGCTTGGCTCCTCCCCTGGGCAGAGCATCTCCCATGGGATGATGGAATTTTATCAGCCATGCAGGGACATTCACTGGGCATGAACAGAAGATAATTACAAATTAATGGCCCATGAACAGAAGATAATTAATAATTATTGGCCCATGAACAGCAGAGATCTCCTGGAGGGAGGATTGGTTGTGGAAGAGCTGAAGAGAACTGCCCCATGACCAGCAGATACCTGCCCCAGCTCTGGCAGGTGGCAGTAAAATACACACAATATTTTATAACCCAGGACAGGAGGGGAGAGCTGGGTTTTGCCCAGAGGACAGACTGCTGCTGTGGCTGTCCCACCTGGCCGTGCTTTAGGGACAGGATTCCATTCAGGGACAGGTCTGCAAGGGGCTGGAAACAAACCTGGGCTCCCCTTTTCATCCCACACCTTCCTGTGCCGTGGCAAGGAAGAGGCAGAACAGGCCAGAAGCAAAAGTCAGATTTTGGAGCCATTTTGTCCAGGTTCTTCCATGTGCACATCCATGGAGGGGTTGGCCCTAAACTCACCCATCTGCCTTCGGGAGGACGAGGAGCTGGGATTTTTCTTGGGGAAGGACGTTGGAAGGGCTGGGGATGATGGGAGGCCCTGTTGCTGGGAATTTTGGGAATAGGTGTGCATGGCAAAGCCCAGGACTCCTGCATTGAGTCTGCTACAGGAACTTTGGGGGAAAACAATCTGTGTGTAGGGAGGTGCTGGTGTGATTTCCCGTTCACATTCTGGGAATTAAGAGTAAGGGGAGGAAGCAGGCACGGGAAGGAGAGAGATCCATAGTAAACACGCCACAAGTGTGATTCCGTCGCCAGCTGAAACGAAGGAACGAGTTATTTTCAGCCTCCTTTCTATGGCAAATGTCTTTTTATTGTCTGCACTGAGAGTGGGGATGGAGCTGTGCAGCCAGGAAGGCTCTGAGCAGACTGGGATCTGCCTGGAGCGTGGGGAAGGCGGCGGGGCCGGGAGCACGGCGTGACAGCCGTGCCAGGAGTTTGGGGTCTGGTGGGTTTGGCTGGGAGCTGTCCCAGAGGAGGAGTGGCTGGGGACATCCTGGGTCGCTCAGGACTCTGAAGGCCACTCACCCGCCCTGTTTAGGGACATCTGGGATGGAATCCCAGGCTGGTTTGGGTGGGAAGGGACCTTAAATCCCATCCCATTCCACCCCAGGTGAGCAGGGACACCTCCCATTATGTCAGGGTGCTCCAAGCCCTGTCCAGCCTGGCCTTGGACACTTCCAGGGATTCAGGAGCAGCCCCAAGTGCTTTGTTCCAGCCAGTTTAATGCCATTTGTGTCCCTAAGCTGGGCCATCTGCTCGTCTCCTGCTCCTCAGAAGCCTCCTGTGACCCTCTGGGAGCCTTTGGAGCTCAGGAAGGGCCTGCTGGAATGGCGCTGGGCCTCCTGCTGCATCCTGACTGCACATGGGTTTGGCCAGGACGCCAGGAGGAACTTCTTCACATTAAGGGAGATTGGATATTGGAAGAGGCTGCCCAGGGGAGGCCCCATCCCTGGAGGTGTCCAAGGAAGGCCTGGAGGTGTCACTCCAAGCTCTGGGCTGGGGACAAGGGGGGATTGGGCACAGCTTGGACTCATCCTGGAGGGATTTTCCAGCCTCCGTGATCCTGGGATTCTGTGAGATTAAAACCCAGCGAGGGAGATGGGGCCAGGAGAGGAGTTGCCCATCCAAGGAAGCAGAACTGCCCTTGGGGTACCAGATACCTTGGAATTTCCATCCCCCTGTTTGAAGGACATCAGCTCCCACCCAGACCCTGCACCAGCGAGGTGTGGAGCTGGGAGCAGCCCAAGGGCAGATGAGATTTCCCTCAGAACTCCCAGGTCGTCAGATTTTGTTGGGTTTGTGCTGATTCTGTGTCTCTCTGTCCCGCAGTGGTTGAACCAGAGCCACAACGCGTGTGTGAACTATGCAAACCGCAACGCGAGCAAGGTGAGCCAGCTGTCACCGTGAGGGTGACAAACCTCCCTGGGCCCTGACTGCAGGGTGAGGGTGACCGTGACAAACCTCCCTGGGCCCTGACTGCAGGGTGACAGTGGTGACAAACCCCTCTGGTTCCTGACTGCAGGGTGAGGGTGGTGACAAACCTCCCTGGGCCCTGACTCCAGGGTGAGGGTGGTGACAAACCTCCCTGGGCCCTGACTGCAGGGTGACAGTGGTGACAAACCTCCCTGGTTCCTGACTGCAGGGTGAGGGTGACCGTGACAAACCTCCCTGGGCCCTGACTCCAGGGTGAGGGTGGTGACAAACCTCCCTGGGCCCTGACTCCAGGGTAACAGTGGTGACAAACCTCCCTGGGCCCTAACTCCAGGGCAGTGAGGGTGGCCATAAAAAACCTCCCTGGTTCCTGACTGCAGGGTGAGGGTGGTGACAAACCTCCCTGGTTCCTGACTGCAGGGTGACAGTGGTGACAAACCTCCCTGGGCCCTGACTCCAGGGTGAGGGTGGTGACAAACCTCCCTGGGCCCTGACTCCAGGGTGACAGTGGTGACAAACCTCCCTGGGCCCTGACTGCAGGGTGAGGGTGGTGACAAACCTCCCTGGGCCCTGACTCCAGGGCAGTGAGAGTAGCCATGACAAACCTCCCTGGGCCCTGACTGCAGGGTGAGGGTGGTGACAAACCTCCCTGGTTCCTGACTGCAGGGTGACAGTGGTGACAAACCTCCCTGGTTCCTGACTGCAGGGTGACAGTGGTGACAAACCTCCCTGGTTCCTGACTGCAGGGTGAGGGTGGTGACAAACCTCCCTGGTTCCTGACTGCAGGGTGACAGTGGTGACCAACCCCTCTGGTTCCTGACTCCAGCGTGAGGGTGGTGACAAACCTCCCTGGGCCCTGACTGCAGGGTGACAGTGGTGACAAACCTCCCTGGGCCCTGACTGCAGGGTGACAGTGGTGACAAACCTCCCTGGGCCCTGACTGCAGGGTGAGGGTGGTGACAAACCTCCCTGGGCCCTGATTCCAGGGTGAGAGTGGTGACAAACCTCCCTGATTCCTGACTCCAGCATGAGGGTGGTGACAAACCCCTCTGCTTCCTGACTCCAGGGCAGTGAGGGTGGTGACAAACCCCTGCAATTCCTGACTCCAGGGTGAGGGTGGTGACAAACCTCCCTGGTTCCTGACTCCAGCGTGAGGGTGGTGACAAACCTCCCTGGTCCTTGACTGCAGGGCAGTGAGAGTGGCCATGACAAACCTCCCTGGTTCCTGACTTCAGGGACTGAGGGTGGCCATGACAAACATCTCTGGTTCCTGATTTCAGGGTGAGGGTGGTGACAAACCCCTCTGGTTCCTGACTGCAGGGTGAGGGTGGCCGTGACAAACCTCCCTGGTTCCTGACTCCAGGGTGAGGGTGGTGAAAATGAAAAGGAGCGGGTTCAGTGGAGTTGCCCAAAAGGAACTTTAATAATGGGGTGAAAAACAACAAACCTGGGAAAGTCGAGCACAGTACGAGGGGCAGGAGACAAAGGGGAAGCAACAACATATACACGTGGGGTGGAACATTCTAGAACAATAACCATATAGGGGAAACAAGGAACCAAGAGAGGAGCAGAGCTTAGCATAACACACAGGGGATACATAACAGGGCATAACTGATGGGGGAGAAGGGCTTGGGCAGCTTAGCATGACAACACCAGAGGCTCACGGGGGAACTCTCAAGCTCACCCTAAGTTAAACAAATGATTCCCAGGGCTTGAAACTCACGCCTGATTCTTTTGGGGTAAAATCTGTCTGACTCTGAGTCTCAGCCAGACCAGTTCCCGCACACAGCCATGACAGAAACAGCAATCCTGCCTCTTCCCTGGCCATGAAACCTCTGGGGTGCCCACTGGGGGATTTCTAGACTGGCTGTTGTCCAGTGTTTAAACTCAGTGTAACCAGCACAAGGATCTGGGAGTCACTGCAGGCACAGAAATGAGGCTCAGGGCCTCGGAGCTGAACCAGTCCGTGGTCCCAACTGGTCTGGAAGGGTTTAACTGGGATCTGAAAGAGCACCGAGCAGAATGGTGCCTGCGTTGGGGGAGCAGGAGGAAGCTCCATGATCCCATCTCCCAAGGATTTTGTTCATGCTTGGAGGCAGTGGGAAGTGCTGGGGCTGTCCCTGGGGAACGCTGGGGCTGTTCCTGGGGAATGCTGGGGCTGTCCCTGGGGAATGCTGGGGCTGTCCCTGAGGAATGCTGGGGCTGTCCCTGGGGAATGCTGGGGCTGTCCCTGCTCCATCCTTTGTGGGGCTGTCTCTGCTCCATCCTTGGTGATACTGTCCCTGCTCCATCCTTGGTGGGGCCGTCCCTTCACCCTTCCTTCTCCTCAGCCTCCATTCATCCCGTGTTGGGATGTGGGAAGCTGAGCTGGAATCCATCCAGCTCACTGAGAGAACATTTCACAGACAAAATATTGACTGTGGCGAGTTTGGGGTTCAGCGCTCCAGGGTAGAAATGCTAATTTGGTACCATTTGCTGAATTTCACTCCCGTCCTTCCTTTGAGCTGCTATTATTATAATTTTCTGATGCCAATTAATTTTCCATTCCCTGTAACCTTGCTCAGGAGGCCACGATTTCCTCGCTTTTGCCTCTTGGGATGACAGCCCATGTGTCACAGAACAATATGACAAAATTAAACCTGTCTCTGCTCTGAAACAAATACACCAAAACCAAAACAAACAAACAAAAAAACTGGGGGAAAAAATGGGTTGAATATTAATAACCAGAAGTTTGTTTATTGAAAATATGTTTTGTTTTTCTTTCCAAAGCCTTCTCCGACATCCAAGTTCATCCAGGGCTACTTGGGAGCTGTCATAAGTGCTGTCTCAATAGCAGTGGGTAACTCTTTATATCTCTGGATTTCATGACTAAGGAGCTGCTTGGGAGATGTTTTTTGGATTGTTGAGCATGTTCATATCTTTTAATTGACTTAACTCCATCTTGATAACCAGTGAATGCCGTCACCTGGGGTGTGGCTGGCCCTGCATGCCCGAGCTTTGCAGCAGAACCACAATCCAGCCCCTCCTGCGCTGTGCCTTGGCTGCTCTGTGAACTCCCACTCCCCCTCGTGCATTAATATGTGGGGAACTAATTAACCAGGCTAATTTAGAGACCTCGAGGCTGCAGGGCCCTCCCTGGGTAGCAGGAGAGGAGAGGCAGAGCTCTGGAATGTTCTCCTGGGGGTGGAATTACATCTTTCCCTGTGGATGTGTTTCAAGCTGGAGCTGGAGTTCAGGTCACGGAACCCTGGAATGGGTTGGGTGGAAGAGACCTCAAATCCCACCCAGTGCCACCAATCCATGGCAGGGACACCTCCCACTGTCCCTGCTGCTCCCAATGTCCAGCCTAGCCTTAGGCACTGCCAGGGATCCAGGGATTCTCTGGGAATTCCAGCCCAGCCCCTGCCCACCCTCCCAGCCAGCAATTCCTTGCCAAGATCCCAGCCCAATCTCCCCTTTCCCAGTGGCAGCCATTCCCTGGCTCCTGTCCCTCTGTCCCTTGTCCCCAGTCCCTCTGCAGCTCTCCTGGAGCCCCTGCAGGCCCTGCCAGGGGCTCTGAGCTCTGCCTGGAGCCTTCCCTTCTCCAGGGGAGCATTCCCAGCTCTCCAGCCTGGCTCCAGAGCAGAGGGGCTCCAGCCCTGCAGCAGCTCCGGGGCCTCCTCTGCAGTTCTGTGTGAAATAATCTGTAAGAGGAGCTTTTAACATTCCTAAAATCAAGCTCTTGTGGCTTTTAATACATCCCCAGGAGCACAGGTTGGCATCAGGAGCAGGATCAGCTCTTCCCAAAGGGGCAGGAACAGTTTGGAGGAGCAACTTGGGAGAGTTATTCCTTACACTGGGATTTCAATTAAGCCCTGAACTGAGTGGTTGTACCTTTTCCTTTGGAGATCCCACAGCAGTTGGTATTTTTCCCTCTGGCCAAGACATTTCCCCATTTTTTCAGGTCACTGAGAATTTGCTACTTGTGCAGCTGCCAGACCATTTTCCAAAGGGTGTGGAGTTGTTGAAGTGCCTCGAGTTTTTGAGGGAGAACTCCATTTTATCGGGTACCCCTGTGCTGGATGGTTTGCCGTGTCTCAGTCTGTGTGCTGGGCACTGCTGCTCCTGTCCCCTCTGCTGTCCCTTCCTGCAGAGCTCACCCTGCTCACAGCCCAGCCTGGCTCACCTGGGCTCGCAGCCTGGCTCACCTGAGCTCCCAGCCTGGCACACCTGGGCTCCCAGCCTGGCTCACCTGGGCTCGCAGCCTGGCTCACCTGAGCTCCCAGCCTGGCTCACCTGAGCTCCCAGCCTGGCTCCCAGCCTGGCTCAGCTGAGCTCCCAGCCCAGCCTGGCTCACCTGGGCTCCCAGCCTGGCTCACCTGAGCTCCCACCTCCCTCACCCAGGAGCTGTGCCCACTTTTCCAGCTCAACTTTAACCCTAATCCCATCCTAACAACCTCAGCGCTTCGGTTTTCCATCCACAGCTTCCCGGGGAAGCATGGGATGGTTTCCCTGAGCTCCTCAGTGCTTAGGCCAGCGTTTTTGTCACCTTGTGAGTCCCTGGGGTGACAGTCCCCAGCTGGACGTGCTGCTGCCCCTCACACCCCCTCTTCCAGCCCCGGCACGCTCTGGTGCTGCTGATCCCGTGGTTTTGGCATTAATGCTCCTCTCCCTCTTGGAACAGGGGCAGATTAGAGGGGCAGGACACACGGACAAGGATCTTGGCAGAGCTTTGTCCCCCGAGCAGCTGGGAGGCTTTGGTAAGGACCCCGTGGATGTGGAGCTGTCCGTGCTGGCACAGCTGATGCAGGGCTTTGGGTCTGTAATCCCTTGGGGTCTGTAATTCCTTGGGGATCTGTAATTCCTTGGGGTCTGTAATTCCTTAGGGGTGTCTGTAATTCCTTGGGGTCTTTAGTTCCTTGGGGATTTATAATTCCTTGAGGTCTGTAATTCCTTGGAGATCTGTAATTCCTTGGGGTCTGTAATTCCTTGGGGGTGTCTGTAATTCCTTGGAGATCTGTAATTCCTTGGGGTCTTTAGTTCCTTGGGGATCTATAATTCCTTGAGGTCTGTAATTCCTTGGGGTCTGTAATTCCTTGGAGATCTGTAATTCTTGGGGATCTATAATTCCTTGAGGTCTGTAATTCCTTGGGGTCTGTAATTCCTTGGAGATCTGTAATCCCTTGAGGTCTGTAATTCCTTGGGGATCTATAATTCCTTGGGGTCTGTAATTCCTTGAGGTCTGTAATCCCTTGGGGTCTGTAATTCCTTGGGGATCTATAATTCCTTGGGGTCTGTAATTCCTTGAGGTCTGTAATCCTTTGGGGTCTGTAATTCCTTGGGGATCTATAATTCCTTGAGGTCTGTAATTCCTTGAGGTCTGTAATTCCTTGGGGTCTGTAATTCCTTGGGGATCTATAATTCCTTGGGGTCTGTAATTCCTTGAGGTCTGTAATTCCTTGGGGTCTGTAATTCCTTGGGGATCTATAATTCCTTGGGGTCTGTAATTCCTTGGGCTGCTCAGAGCCTGCAGGGCAGCTGGAGCAGAAGGGCAGCTCCAGAGTGCAGAAGGGACCTTGGGGTGCTGTGGGAAACACCCCTGTGCAACGAGGCGTGGGGAGCTCTGTGAGATGTGTAGGGAATAAAACTGGGGTGTTTGAGCCTCGCGCAAGCAGGGACCTCCCTGCAGGGGGGAGCTGCTGCCTCCTGGGCAGTGCCACCCTGTCCCCCAGGCTGGCATCCCGCTGGGATGCCCTGGGTGTGTGGAACAGTGCTGGCTCAGAGCTGTGGTGCTCCGGGGGTCAGAACAGTGCCACAGGGAGAGGCAGGAGCTTTCCGTGGGTCTGTGGATGGTCTGGGGTGGAGAAGGGCAAAAACCTTCAGGGGTTCTCCTTCCTGATGTTTGGGAGGTTTTCTTCCATGTGGAGCTGAAGGGCAGCAGCCTTTAGTGGTTCTTCTGGATGTTGGAAGTTTTTCCTCCACATGGAGCTGAAGGGCAAAAACCTTCAGGGATTCTTCTTCTATCATGATGTTGGAAGGAGCTTTTCCTCCACGTGAAATATGAAGGGCAGCAGCCTTTAGAGGTTCCTCTCCTTCTGGATGATGGGATGTTTTCCTCCTCGCTGAGCATGAAGGGCAAAAACCCTCAGGGGTTCTTCTTCTATCCTGATGTTGGAAGGAGGTTTTCCTCCACATGGAGCATGAAGGGCAAAAACCTTCATGGGTTCGTCTCCTTCCTGATGTTGGAATGTTTTCTTCCACGTGGAGCTGAAGGGCAAAAACATTTAGGGGTTCTTCTATCCTGATGTTGGAAGGAGGTTTTCCTCCACGTGGAGCATGAAGGGCAGCAGCCTTTAGAGGTTCTTCTCCTTCTGGATGCTGGGATGTTTTCCTCCTCGCTGAGCATGAAGGGCAAAAACCTTCAGGGGTTCCCCTTCCTGATGCTGGGATGTTTTCTTCCATGTAGAGCAGGAAGGGCAAAAACCTTTAGGGGTTCTTCTCCTTCCTGATGTTGGAAGGAGCTTTTCCTCCACATGAAATTTGAAGGGCAGCAGCCTTTAGAGATTCTCCTTTTGGATGCTGGGATGTTTTTCTCCACCTGGAGCATGAAGGGCAAAAACCTTCAGGGGTTCTTCTTCCTCATGTTGTGATGTTTTCTTCCACATGGAGCATGAAGGGCAAAAGCTTTTAAAGGTTATTCTTCTATCCTGATGTTGGAAGCTTTTCCTCCACAAAGACCATGAAAGGCAGCAGCCTTTAGTAGTTCTTCTTCTGTATGAAGGAAGCTTCTCCTCCATGGGGAACATGAGGGGCAAGAACCTTCAGGGGTTCTTTTTCTACCCTGATGTTGGAAGGAGGTTTTCTGCCATGTGAAATATGAAGGGCAGCAGCCTTTAGTGGTTCTTCTCCTTCTGGATGTTGGGAGCTTTTCCTCCACATGGAGCATGGAGGACAGAAGCCTTTAGAGATTCTTCTCCTTTTGGATGTTGGGATGTTTTCCTCCATGTGGAGCATGAAGGGCAAACACCTTCAGAGGTTCTTCTTCCTGATGTTGGGATGTTTTCTTCCATGTGGAGCAGGAAGGGTAAAAAAACGTTCAGGTGTTCTTCTATCGTGATGTTGGAAGCTTTTCCTCCATGTGAAATATGAAGGGCAAAAACCTTCAGGGCTTCTTTTTCTATCCTGATGTTGGAAGGAGCTTTTCCTCCACATGGAGCATGAAGGGCAGCAGCCTTTAGAGATTCTTCTCCTTCTGGATGTTGGGAGCTTTTCCTCCACATGGAGGACAGAAGCCTTTAGAGGTTCTTCTCCTTTTGGATGTTGGGATGTTTTCCTCCACGTGGACCATGAAGGGCAAACACCTTCAAGGATTCTTCTTCTATCCTGATGTTGGAAGGAGGTTTTCCTCCACGTGAAATATGAAGGGCAGCAGCCTTTAGAGGTTCTTCTCCTTCTGGATGTTGGAAGCTTTTCCTCCACGTGGAGCTAAAGGGCAAAAACCTTCATGGATTCTTCTTCCTGATGTTGGGAGCTTTTCCTCTGTGTGAAATATGAAGGGCAGCAGCCTTTAAAGGTTCTCCTTCTGCATGTTGGGATGCTTTTCTCCACCTGGAGCAGGAAGGGCAAAAACCTTCACGGGTTCTTCCTGTATCCTGATGTTGAAAGGAGTTTTTCCTCCACATGGAGCATGAAGAGCAGCATATGAGGTTTTTTTTAGAGGTTCTCCTTCTGGATGTTGGGAGGTTTCCCTCCATGCAGAGCACGAAGAGCCGCAGCCTTCACAGGTGTTTTTTCCTGCTGCTGGGAGGAGGTTTTCCCCACGTGAAGGGCAGCAGCCTTTAAAGGTTCCTCTCCTCTCTGATGTTGGAAGAAAACCCTCCCAGCAGAGCAGGGATGGCACAGGGGGTGTGCAGTGAGGTTCCTGTGTCCCCACAGGCATCCCAGTGGGAAACACTCCTGAAGTTGTGGAATGCTGTGTCCTGAAGCCCCTCACAACTCCCACCAGCCTGGAGAAAGGCCTGCCCAGCAGGGAGGCCTTGGGATGTGGGGCCAGTCATTAGGGGGAGACCCTTCCCTGCGTGCAGGTGGAAAAGGGCCGGGAGAAGCCCAGAGAGGACAGAGCAGTGAATGTGTGGCTGTGCCTCACCCTCTGTATCTCACACCAGGGACAAGCACACTGCTCCATCAGGGCTGGGTTTGGCCTCATTGTCCTGCACTTAAATGGGAAATCTTTGCAAATATCCTGATTTTCTTCCCTTTATATAGAGAGAGGAATTGCTACAACCACAACTCCTGATTTCCAGCCCTACAGGGTGAATCTGGGGAGGAATCAATATTCTTTTATTCCACATTTCCCTCCCCATATTTCCTTTTCTCTCTAACTACTCCCATCCCAACCCAAGTCTGAGCACAGAGCTGTGCCAGGTCCAGAATTTCATCCCTTCTCCTGTGCATGACTCAGGTGGAGGAATCACTTGAAATAAGGCTGGGAAAGGTGTTGGGGCTGGAACAGATCCCAAATCCCAAATCCCATCCCAGGGCAGGGACACCTCCCACTATCCCAGGGTGCTCCAAGCCCGTGTCCCACCTGGCCTTGGACATTCCAGGGATCCAGGAGCAGCCACAGCTGCTCTGGGAATTCCATCCTCTAACATCTCCATTTCTCTTTCTGTGATTGTAGTTTATTTTCATCCCACCTTCCCCCCGCCAGCCTCTTCCCTGCCTTTTCTTTTGCTCCCTCAATTTACCGCTGCTCTGAAGAGTGATAATGTAATTTTTTTCCCCAAACAATTGTGTGGATTCCTGGGATTAGGCTCCAATTCCTGATATCTGGCTGCTGTTCCTGCTGGTGGTGCATGAAGTGCAATTAACACCAGCTGGTTTTCCTAAACAAGGCAAACAAAGGCAGGGAGAAGTAAAAAGACTTGACAAAGACCAAGCATGTTCTAAATGTTTGGAATTTTTTATTCCCCCAGTATTCCAGTGCCAAGAGCTGCACAGATCAGGGGGGCTGTGATGAGACAGAAACTCTTTCCAGCTGACACACACACACTCTTACTCTGCTATTTTTCACGCTTTTAGAAGATTAAAAAAGCTGCACGAAGCCGATTTCATTGGCAGCAATTGCTTTTTAGATATTATAATTTTATACAGATAATAATTATTAATAACAACTTTATTATTTCTATGTGGAAGTAGGTTTCTTTTGCCCAGGGAAATTGGGCAATCCCTGGCAGTGTCCAAGGGCAGCTCGGAGCACCCTGGCCCAGTGGGAGGTGTCCCTGCCATGGCAGGGCTGCATGAGAGGGGATTTAAAGCCCTTCCAACCCAACCCATCCCAGCATTTTCTGATTCCTGATCCCAGATCCCAGCTCCACTTGCTCTGGCACTGCTGATCCCTTTTGGTTCTGGCTCAGCTCCTCAGGACTTTGGCCTTAGATCAAACTCCATGGGTCAGAAGTGACTCTTGGGGCTGTGCTGAAAGACCTGAGTTAAATCAGCCCCAGCCAAGGACCACGAGCAGCCATTGCCTGTTTCCTACTGCTGCTGGGACCTTTGGATTGGTGACTGGTGGGCTTAACCTGGGCTCACCCCTCTGGAACCCTCTGGGGTCATTTTTTGGGTCCCTCTGGACCTTCTCCTTGAAGCACAGCTTCCAGTTTTGCTGTGGGATTGGAGCTTTCTCCATCAGCTTTTCAATTTCCCTGATCACAGCTTCCAGTTCTGCCAAGAGCAGCTCCAAATCCTGCTCCTTGTGCTGCTGGAGACCTTGTGGAGACCCTCCAAGGGGTTTCTGTGTCTGGCAGCACCCCCTGGCCACGTTTCCTGGCCGCTGAGCTGGGTCAGCCCCTCCTTGTCCATCTGTGTGCCCTGGGGGGACCCTGGCCACGGGTGCTGTCCCCTCCCTGGGACAGGAGGGGTTCTGATGGGCCCTGGCAGGGCACTGTAGCTTGTGGGAAATGGATTTGTAGAGAATTGTTAAAGTTTGGTAGAAGGTTCACATGGCGTGTATTTGCATACAAACTTTGAAATTAGAAATACTGATACAGAAATGCTATAGAAAATTCTGAAACAGAACAGAAAATTCTGTCCTATGGAACAGGATAGACCTTGTTGAGAGAGAAATGGAATTAGAAATGAGTTTTAAAAGGTGGTTCTGTAAATAAGATTAAGTGCTTTAGAGAAATGGAATTATGAAAGATGGATTGTAGCAGGACTTATGGGGTAATTTTAAATGGTTAACTTTAAGGTATTTATAAAGCTAATAAATTAAAAACCACTTATACTGTGTTATAATTAGGAAATAGTTTCTGATAGTAATTATAATATCTGTATTGCTTTGCCCTTCACATGAGACTCAAGCTAGAATAAAAGGTTTTAAAACTCCTCTTAGTTGCCCCATCTCTGAGTCAGAACAGGGCTTAATCCAACACAGCTCAGCCAAGAAACCCCTTGGTGACAGCCAGGGTGACCCTGTGGGACAGGGCCTCAGTTGTCCCCAGTAAAAGGAGCCCAGCCAGGTGTGAGCTCAGCCCCTCTGATGTGCAGGGCTGGGGCTCCCTCCTTCCCCTGCCTGCCCAGCACACCAGGGCTTGTCGCTTCTATCCAGGTTTATTTCAGGGCAGGTTTGGGGTTTATGGGCTGTCAGCACAGACACAAATAAATATTTGGTTCTCCCTTAGCAACCGGAGCTAAATTCTGCCAGAAGTAGGTGTTGTGTCTTCTTCTGGGTGAGGGGGAGCAGCAGTGCCACGTAACCATGGCTGCAGCCAGGTTTGGGGTGATCCCTGCGCTTCCAGTGTCCCTGCTCAGCACCCTGATGCTCCTTTCCCTTCACCTCACGGGGTTCAAATTCAGGTGATTAATGCCATTAATATCAGCCGCTAATGACCCACCTTGGACTCACTGCTGGCCCCCCAGGAGAGGGTTTAAAGCAGCTCTTCATGGGCAGACCCAGAGCTCTTTATTTTGGAAGTGCTTTCTTGCTTCCTGACCCCAGATCCTGCCTCTGCAGGAGCCACTGGAGGTGGGGAACGAAAGCAAAATGCCACTGCTGCCAGGGGATGTCCTGCTGCTCTGGGTTATCCCGGTGGGCACCACCGTGCCAGGCTGGGCACTTCCACCTGAGTGTCTTTAGAACCAAGCTAGGTGAAAGCTGGAGAGGAGCAGGAATGCTTGAGTGTGCTGGTCTGCTTGGATCCTGGGGCTGGAGCACCTGGCGCAGCTGAGGGAGCTGGGAAAGGGGCTCAGCCAGCAATCCCATTCCTTCCCTTTCCAGCAATCCAAATCCTTCCCTTTCCAGCAATCCCATTCCTTCCCTTTCCAGCAATCCCATTCCTTCCCACACCGTCAATCCCATTCCTTCCCATGCCATCAGTCCTTTGCTTTGCTTTCCAGCAATCCCTTTCCATCCCATTCCAGCAATCCCATTCCTTCCCACACCATCCATACCAATCCTTTGCTTTCCATTTCTTCCCATTCCAGCAATCTCGTTCATTCCCTTTCCATCAAACCCATCCCATCCCTTTTCAGCAACCCCTTTCCTTCCCTTTCCATCAATCCCATTCCTTCCCACACCATCAATCCCATTCCTTCCTATGCCATCAATCCCTTTCCTTCCCTTTCCAGCAATCCCATTCCATCCCTTTCCATCAATTCCAATCCTTCCCTTTCCAGCAATCCCAGTTCTTCCCTTTCCATCAATTCCAATCCTTCCATTTCCAGCAATCCCATTCCATCCCTTTCCATCAATCCCATTCCTTCCCTTTCCATCAATTCCAATCCTTCCATTTCCAGCGATCCCATTCCATCCCTTTCCAGCAATCCCGCTCCTTCCCGTGCCGTGGGGCTGCTCCTCCATCCCGGGGCTGCTCCTCCCTCCCCGCTCGCGCGCCGACCTCTCTCACACCATTTCTCGCACCGACCTCTCACACACCATTTCTCGCTCTCCTCTCCAGGTGGAGGTGCCCCTGTGGATTTTTCCAATCCACTCCTTGTTCCCGATAATTGTCTGCGAGGCTGCGCTGACAGCCTGCGAATGGGGTGTGATGTCCATAATCAGCCGGGAGAGCTGCAGCCCTCCCACCGCCTCGGCTCCGCGCTGCTCGGGGCAGCCAGGAGACGCTCAGGGGCTGGAGGAAGTCGGGAGAGGGATGGGAGGGGATGGAGCGTGGCCTGGCTCCCTCCTCCATGGGATCAGGGGGAAAACCCCAGGCGATCCGAGGAGCTGGTGATCAACTTCTGTTTCAAATGAAGTTTAAGTTGGAAATGAAGCGGTGCCTGCTCTAAAGTCTGCATCTCTGTGCTCCAAAGCTGTTCCTGCACATCCCTTTCCCTGCTCATTCTCAGACCCCACAAGGAGTGGTTGGATCTCTCGGAGCGAAAACTCAGCCTGGCAGCTCCTCCATGGAGCCCCGAAATCGCTGGAGCTGAGCAGCCATTCCCAAAGGCACAGCCTTGTGGGGGACAAGGACATGGGGCTCTCTGGGAATGCTCCCAGTGCCCATCATCATCCCATCCCTGGAGTTAGGAGCACCTGGCACCTGCTGGTGCTGCCAAGCCCATCCCTGGGAGTGTGCCAGGCCAGGCTGGACGGGCTGGGAGCAGCTGGGATGGTGGAAGATGTCCAAGGCAGGGAGTTGGAAGTAGATGATCCTTAAAGCTCCTCCTGTGACTGTCCCCTCCCAAACTCCATGTGCCTCTCTGCAGCATTTCCTCTCTCGTTTCACTGGGATGTCTCCGTTTCCAGCAGGTTTGTTCTCATCCGTCCCTTCCCCTCTCCGCCCCAGCAGTGCTGCTGCCTCTGGACAGGATCCAGGTGCATGGAAATTTGGTATGAGACAGCTCCCTCTTGCCTTGGGCACGGCCCCTCATCCTCCTTGCTCCACCATCTCCCAAACCAGGTGTGTTGTGCTCTCAGCACGAATCCCACATTTCTCCAGCCTCGCTCCAGACTGCACCGTGCTCTTCCCTTGAAGCATCCAGCTGTGGGGCTGCTGCGGTCATCCCTGCTGGAATTGTCTTGGGAGTGATGTTTGCTCCTTCCCTTACTCTTGCTCCTCTCTAAGTTCCTTCCCCACTCGCATCCTGATTGCTTTCCCTTCCCTTAGACTCTTCCATTCTGTTCTCCTTGGCTTGGGAAAGCTCCAGTTGGGAAAGAGCCCAGTTTTCCATCTCTCTGCCTCCATCTTCACCTCCCAGCCCTAATGAATGAGTTTTTTCCTTCCTTCTCCTAATGCTCTTTTCTCCAGCTCGGCTGAATGGGACTCATCAGACCCAATTAGTTCCAATCCAATCTGGTGACGGGGGGGGGGATGAGGGATAACCTCCTTTGGAGCCATTCCTTCCAAGTTGACTCTCCAGGTCCCTTGAACAGCCAGCTCCAGCTGCAGTGCTCAGGGATGTCCTGGAGTTAAATCCCCTAAATCAGTGGAGATTTCACAGCACAGTCCGTGAAGCAATGTTTGGGTGGTGTCATCTACCAGCTAATGCACGCCAGACTCCTGAGATTCCTCTATTTTATAAAATTCCCTCCCAATATGAAGTGAAATAACGCCTCTGATGGATTTACTGCTCTAGGCTGGGTTTAAGAGGCGTGGGCTTGGCCATTGCCAATGTCAGGCATTCAAAGCCATCTCTCAGTCTTCGAAACTCTTCATAAAAAGGCAGAAAAAAAGCAGGGAATTTTTAAAAATTCCCATTGTTTTAGAAGTGGTGTCTTGGTAGACATGAGGTCAGAACCTTGTGAGACAAGGAGAAGAAAAGGAGTCAGAAATGTTGGTCTCTGACAGTGCCTGATGGTTTCTGCTTCGAAGTGTGGTGACCTCACAAACATTCTGCTGAGGGAATGTTGTTGATGCTGGAACGAAACAACAAAGCGGGGAGCTACAGAAATGGCAGGAATTCTTGGCACTCAGGAGGAGGAGGAGGAGGAGGAGGAGGAGGGAGGAAGGGCAGAGTGCTGCCAGAGGCACAGTAGAGCCCTGGCTGAGCTTCCTCTCCCACTGGCGGTGTTTGATCCCGGTTTGGTGTTGAGGGATGTTAGGAAGTGTTGGTGTCACGTATCCCTGTGTCCAGCCATGTGTCCCTGCGTCCAGCCGTGTGTCCCTGGGCCCAGTCACGTATCCCTGTGTCCACTCGTGTCCCTGTGTCCAGCCATGTGTCCCTGGGTCCAGCCGTGTGTCCCTGGGTCCAGCTGTGTGTCCCTGGGTCCAGTCACGTATCCCTGTGTCCACTTATGTGTCCCTGTGTCCAGATATGTGTCTGTGTGTCCACTCATGTGTCCGTGTGTCCACTCACATGTCCATGTGTCCAGTCACATATTCCTGTGTCCGGTCAGCATAAATCTATCCCTGTGTCCACTTATGTGTCCCTGTGTCCACTCATGTGTCCCTGTGTCCAGATATGTGTCTGTGTGTCCACTCATGTGTCCCTGTGTCCACACATTTGTCCCTGGGTCCTGTCACGTATCCCTGTGTCCATTTATGTGTCTGTGTGTCCAGTCATGTGTCTGTGTGTCCAGCTGTGTGATCCTGTGTCCAGCCGTGTGTCCTTGTGTCCAGTCATGTGTCCCTGTGTCCAGTGACGTATTCCCATGTCCAGTGATGTATTCCTGTGTCCACTCATGTGTCCCTGTGTCCAGCCCTGTGTCCCTGTGTCCACTCATGTATCCCATGTGTCCCTGTGTCCAGCCATCTATCCCATGTGTCCCTGTGTCCAGCCATGTGTCCCATGTGTCCCTGTGTCCAGAGCTGTGTCCCTGTGTCCAGCCATCTATCCCTGTGTCCAGCCATGTATCCCATGTGTCCCCGTGTCCAGCCCTGTGTCCCTGTGTCCAGCCATGTATCCCATGTGTCCCCGTGTCCAGCCCTGTGTCCCTGTGTCCAGCCATCTATCCCATGTGTCCCTGTGTCCAGCCATGTATCCCATGTGTCCCCATGTCCAGCCCTGTGTCCCTGTGTCCAGCCATGTATCCCATGTGTCCCCGTGTCCAGCCCTGTGTCCCTGTGTCCAGCCATCTATCCCATGTGTCCCTGTGTCCAGCCATGTATCCCATGTGTCCCCATGTCCAGCCCTGTGTCCCTGTGTCCAGCCATGTATCCCATGTGTCCCTGTGTCCAGCCCTGTGTCCCTGTGTCCAGCTGCCCCAGCACCCTCAGCCACATCAAGGGAGTGCTCTGGAGGAGGAAACCCCAGCAATCCAGGCCATTGGAAAAAGCTGGATTTGATCTGGTCACAGAATGGGAATGTGCACCATGGATAACTCCCCATCCCTGGCAGTGTCCCAGGCCAGGCTGGACATGGGGGCTTGGAGCAGCCTGGGACAGTGGGAGGTGTCCCTGCCTTGGATGTTCTTTAAGGTCCCTTCCCACCCAAACCATTCTGGAGTCCTGTCAAACTCTGGAGCAGGCTGCCCAGAGAAGCTGAGCTGCAAAGGGAGGCACGGCATAGCAGGAAGCAGCTTCAGGCTGCGCCAGGGAAGGTTTAGTTGGATTTCAGGAAGAATTCCTTCACCAAAGTTGTCAAGAACAGCTGCCCAGGGCAGGGGTGGCATCCCCATCCCTGCAGGGATTTCCCAGCCCTGTGGATGTGGCACTTGGGGACACGGGGCAGTGGTGGCCTTGGCAGTTGGTTGGACTCGATCTTGGAGGGCTTTTCCAGCCTCGGTGATCCTGTGGTTGTGCCAGGTTGGGTGTGGTGAATCCCCCCTGGTTCTGTGCCACGTGTCCATCACCAGTGCTGCAGACCCTGCTCGCTGACGGGGTGATGGTCACAACAATAAACCTGGCCTTGGTTTTTAGTGATGAATTTGCCTCAACAGCGTCCTTCGGCCAATCCCGAGTAATTAAACTCATTAACATCTCCTTGATGACCTTTTGCGTTGGTGGCCTGAGGTTGAGCAGTTCCTGCCCTGTTTACCCTCATCCTGCCTCATGGCCTGTGGGAAGGAGTTCACAGATCAGCCGCAGCAATTTCCAAACTGTAGAAAACAAACCCTCATTAGTTTCCTATATCCAGCCCTTGTGTTGAGGATTTGGAGATGGGATTTAATCTCCAGCAACATTTAATTTCATCTTCCCAGCAGGGGGGTTGCTGTAAGTGGGGGCTGAGTTCATCACATTAAATCTGGAGGTAAAATGCTTTTATTTCACTGCCCTCACAGTGGTGATTTTATTTCACTCCCAGACTCAGCTTTTCTCTTTCAAAAGCTGCTGCTCTTCCACTTCATTGTCAAATCCTCCACCAAACCTCCAAGCTGGGGCTGCAAACCCAATAAAATTTGTCATGGACACAGATTAACCACATCCAGACTAAATACCTGAGTCCATGAGGCAGACCAGCAAAGCCAGGCTTAAAACTGGCTTCTCTTAAAGCCACACAGGATTTTAGACTGTGTTACAGCTTCTGGAGGTGTTCAGACTTTGAAAAGACTCATCCTAACAATTGGAAAATTTAAAAAAAATAAATCATTCAGTCATTTTTGAGGGGGAAGAAGTTCAAGACAAGCCCTCACCAAGCAGAATCACCATGGCTCTCTCGGACTCAGCTCTAGGGCATTTGCTGAGGACAAGAGGAGGAGCTCCTGCTTAGGTCTGGGTGAAAACCCTGGGAAAGGTGCTGGAAATATTTCCTGGGGCAGGAGAAGCAGCCCTGTGCTCGTGCAGGGCTCACCCAGCAGTTGTGCTTCTCCCCCTCTTCCTCCCAGGCTCCGGCACGCCGGGATGTGCTGGGATGTGCATGTATAATGTAGCAGCCTGCAAAATATCTTCTCCCAGGCTTCTCTTTGCTTTTTAAATCACTCCCCCCCACCAAAAAAAAAAAAATTGCTGTTTTCTGGCAGCTTTCTGATTTTGGCTGATTTTATTTTTCCTTAATTTTGCTGCATTTTGGGCTGAAAACATTTCAGCCACACATTGCTCAAGGCTTCCAATTCCAGCTGAAAATTCCTGGGTTGGGGCTGTTTGGTTTAGTTTGTGCATTTGGGGTTTTTTGGGGGAGATGAAAAAGAGAAAATATTGCAAGGAAGAGTAATTAAAGACTGAAGTCATTCCCCATGAATAGATTGGGTTAATTTTTCACCCCACGTCTGCATGAAGCTGATTTTGATGGAAATTATCCCAGCTTTCAGCATCATCAATGTGAGAGTCAGGAGGCAGCGACTCTGGGTTTCTGTGAACATCCACAATGCCCCAGCTCCATGACAAACGATGGAGTTCTGCATTGTCCAAGGGTTGGACAAGGCAACAAAAATAAATCCAACGTAATAATAAACTTTACAGCCCAATTGTTGGCACTGGAGGGGATTGGTTGTGTAGTCCAGACCCTTGGAGAAGGAATTAATTGTGCTGGGCCACCACCACCACTGAAATCTGGGTTTTTCCCAGCCAGGTGAGGACTGCCACTCCCAAGGATTTTGTGGTGGATGGGGAAAATGATGGTGAACTGGGCAAAAATCCAGCCAAGGGCAATTCCAGAGGGGCTGGATGGTGTTGGAGTGGTTTCTGGCTTATCTTTCAGCTGGGAAGGGTTTAAACCCAACAGCTGGGCTCAACCCTACATATAAACCCAACCCAGCTGGGTTCAAGCCTTCATTTAAACCCAGCTGCTGGGTTCAATCCTTCATTTAAACCCAACAGCTGGGCTCAACCCTACATATAAACCCAACCCAGTTGGGTTCCATCCTTCATTTAAACCCAACTGCTGGGTTCAACCTTCCATATAAACCCAGCCCAGCTGGGTTCAAGCCTTCATTTAAACCCAACAGCTGGGTTCAACCTTCTGTATAAACCCAACAGCTGGGTTCAACCCTACATATAAACCCAGCCCAGCTGGGTTCAATCCTTCATTTAAACCCTGTGGTTTGGTCCAGTCCAACTGTTGGGTGCCACGTTTTGTGTAAACCCAATAGTTGGGTTCAATCCTTAATTTAAACCCAGTGATGAGTCCAACCCTTCCTTTAAACCCAACAGTTCAACCCTTCATTAGAACCCAGTGGTTTGGCTCAATCCAGTGGCTGGGTTCAACACTACATTTAAACCCAAGAGTTGGGTTCAAACCTTCATTTAAGCCCAAGAACTGGGTTCAACCCTTCATTTAAACCCAAGAATTGGGCTTAATACTTCATTTAAACCCAAGAGGAGTTGGGTTCAACCCTTCTTGTAAGCCCAAGGGTTGGGTTCAGTTCTTAATTTAAATCAAATGTATGGGTTCCATCCAATGGTTGGGTTCAACACTACATATAAACCCAAGCTGGGTTCAACCCTTCATTTAAACCCAAGAGTTGGGTTCAACTCTTCATTTAAGCCCAAAGGTTGGGTTCAATCCTTCATTTAAGCCCAAGAGTTGGGTTCAACCCTTCATTTAAACCCAAAGGTTGGGTTCAGTTTTTAATTTAAATCAAATGTTTGGGTTCCATCCAATGGTTGGGTTCAACACTACATATAAACCCAATCTGGGTTCAACTCTTCATTTAAACCCAAGAGCTGGGTTTAATCCTTCATTTAAGCCCAAGAGTTGGGTTCAACCCTCCATTTAAACCCAAAGGTTGGGTTCAACCCTTGTTTTGAGCTCAACAATTGGCTTTAACCCTGTGTTGACTAAAGGGTTGAGCCCGACACAGCCAAACCCTGCAGCTGGGGGGAGGTTCAATTCCCAAATGCTTTTTCGTGGGGAGGGACCCCAAACTGTGCCATCTCATTAACTCTCTGCTCCTGTGGTTTGCTTTTCTCCATTCCAAGGTGGGCCTTAATGTTCTGATCCAGAGAGCAAACAAGTTTACCCCGGCCACTCGGCTGCTGATCCAGAGGTTTGTGCCATTCCCCGCTGTCGGTAAGGAAAAATTCCTTTTCTTTGTATTCCAGGTGGTGGCTGCAAACCTGCAGGTGGCCAGGAGCCCCTGGGATGGACACAGCTCCTCCCTCCCTGCTCATGTCCCCTCAGTGGTGGCCCCCAAGCTGGGGCAGGCAGGGATGGGACTCTGCAAAGCAGAATTTTGGCAGGAAAATGCTGCAGAGCTGCTGGTGAAGGCAGCTCCTCAGGCTTCCCAGCTGCACTTTGCACTTTGAAGCAGCTTCAGAAGCGATCAGCGCCGAGTGGTCCTCGACCATTCCCACCTGAGAGCATTTCGTTTGCAAGATCTGGGCTGAGCCGTGTCAAACCTTTGAGTAAGCAGCAGCACTGTGGCTGTTTTACAGTAAAATGCAAATGGATCTGCTCTGAACGTGCAGATTTCTCAGAGCCACTGATTAAGAGCAGCCCCAAGCGTGTGCAGAGCTGAGGCTGCTGCTGGCCTGGTGGAGCATTTCACTGGGGTTTTATCAGCCCTGTGTTTGAGGGCAGGGATGCTCTGGACTCAGCCTTTGCAGGACCTCTGGTTCCAGCCTCCTGCACATGCTGAGTTATTTTAGCCCTGAAGAAATCACCAGTGGCTTTGGGGCGATTTTTTGTGTAAGCCTGTTTATTTACAAAGATGGTGCAAAATCACTAAAAAATGGGGCTTGCTCCCTGTTCCAGGTTCCTTTTTCAGCCATATTGTGCCAAATCTTCCTTTCAGGTTTTTCCTTTGCTGTGCGAGTGCCACATCCTCAGAGCTCTCCTGAGCCCCTTCACCTGTCGGCTGCTCCCACTTTCTCTGGCCTTTCTGCTCCTTTTTTAGCACAGAACTGGATTTTGTGTCCCTCCAGCCCCCCATTCCCGAGCTGCTGGATTTTCCCCCCTCTTTTCTGCTACAAAAGCAGCTGCTTGCCCTGCCTGCAGAGTTGGGGGGGACAGGGATTGTGCTCTGGGGGTTGCACTGAGCCCTTTCCTTGTACACCAGGGATCAGTGGGCATTGTTGTTGTTTTCCTGGGACTTTTCTGGGATCTGATTTAGGGGGATTCAGCTTTCCTTGGGGTTTTTTACAACCAGGAGAGCATGAGGGATGAGTTCCAGCCCCGGGAGGCAGCTCTGAGGGTTGTTTGAGTCAAAGACACTCAGGAAATCCTTGCCACAGGGTTGATCTGCTTTCACACCAAGGTATTTGTGTTGGCATTGATTGAGGATCATAATTAATTTGCTTAGCCTGTCATTAATTCCCCAGCTAATGTTTTATTTGTCTTGCTTCATTATGAGCCAGGACATCAGGGATCCTCCCACTAATTGCTGGCTTGTGGTTTGCAGACCTGGACAAACCCTTCATTAAGATGTCTCCCAATTCCTTTTGAGCCTCCAGCCCCCAGCAGAAAGGCAGAAATTCTCTATTTCTGCATGAAAAGCCAAACACTGGGGTAAAGCTCTTGCTCCGAAAACCCCACAGATGGGATGGGGTGGTGGATTTGGCAGTGATGGTTGGACTTGATGATCTTAGAGATCCTTTTCAGCCTTAATAATTCCATGATTCTGTGAAATTAGAGAGTTTTCCCCGTCCCCTGGATCCTCTCTCAGAGGGGAGGAGGGGAAGGATCTCAGTGCCCAGGGGAATTCAAGGAACTCAATTCACCCTTCCCCAGAACTGGGTGTGAACAGCTGGCCCCAAGGCCAGGGTGTCACTGGTGAGGGTGTGCTTTGTACTGGAGATGTTCATGGCTAAAAAAAACCTCAGAAAACCCCCAAAAATCCCATCCCAACCCTGATCTGACGGAAATTGAAGCTGACGGAAAGATCCTAATTGGAGAGATGGGAGAGGGAGCAAGGATTTCTTCTCCTTGGGCTTTTGTGTGTGAGTGTGCTTTAAATTGTTGTGTCCTTGATGCCCAAGGACAGATTTAGAGTGTGAAGATCACCCTGGGATAGAAAAACTCCCTACAGACCCCCAGGAGTGGGGTGGTGCCTTGGTTTGGAGCCCGAGCCCAGTTTCCTCCGCGTGCTTTCGCAGCCGCAGCTTCCATTATCACAATTTCTTCCCAAATCCTGCGGATGACTTTGTCTGCACATATATTTATTTATTTCTCACCCCCCCACCCTCGTGCATTTGAGACGTCCATGAAATCCAAGTTTAGCCATAATTAGCAGCGTTCCTGCTCTCTCAGAAAGCAGAAGGGGAGCGGCTACGTGAGCGGCTCGTCTCAGACAAACCGTGGAAAGCAGCTTTTGGCTCTGGGACCAGGTCAGGCAATCCAGAGCCTTGGAAAAGCATCTTGGGAGCGTCAGGGCTGGCCACCCCATCCTGAGTCTGTCAGGAGCTCGGTGCCAGGGCATCCCTGGCCAAAGCAGCTCTGCTGGGCTCTTTGATCTGCTCAGTTTTGATTGACAGCGAGAAGGACGGGGCGTGCGAGTGTTAAAAACTAAAAAAAAACAGGGGCTAAACTTTCTCCAAACGAAAGGCCTTGTTTTGTTTTTTCCCTGGGATTCGGGAGCTGAAGGGTTGGGAACACAGATATTTTGATAGATGGGAAGAGTGGTCTGGGAGCTGGAATATTAAAGAGAGAGACAGAGTGTGCGTGTGTGTGTGTTCCTCTCCCTCTCGAGTGGAAGGAGCATTTGTCACCACAAATCATCCTTGATTGCACAGAGCTGCCTTCGGAGAGGGCTCACCCACCCACCACCCTCAAAAAATTAGACATTTGTTATATGACATGAATTGAGATTAATTAGCGAATATTAACCCATCAAGCAGTGCAGAAACACATTTTTGGAAGGCACTGGTACTTGCAGCAACAGTGGGTTTGTCTCAGTTCTGGGTGGAAAGTTTGCAGGGAAATGTGGTGTGGGGGGTGCTGGAAAATGCCACTTGATCAGCCCAAAAGTTTGTGGGAATGAGCAGCTTTTCTCTGGGAGAAGTTGGGACGTGCCTGAGCGAGGGGAGGGGCTGCACGTGGGAGGGTGGTGCTCATCCCCAGCCCTTGGTCAGACTTGAGACACAGAATTTGGGGTCATCTCAGGGCCTCAAAAGCCTCAGGCTGGGCAAGGAGGAGGGGTCAGAAAAGTCCTGGTGCACGGAGCCATTTTTCCCCTGAAATGTGTGCAATCATGGAATGGTTTGGGCTGGAAGGGACCTAAAGACCATCAAGTTCCGACCACAGGTAAGGACACCTTGCACTACACCTTCCTGTGGGCCCATTTACCCTTATTGCCCCAGAGGAAAATAAACCTGGTCACTTCTCTCCTTGAGAATTCCATCTTTTTTTGGGGATCAGAGCACTTCACCTCAGCAGATTGAGGGGAGGAGATCCGGAGGGCTGTCAGGGCAAACAGAAGCTGCCAGTGGGGATTGGGCAGGGCTGATCCTCCTGCCTTTCTCCTCCTCAGCCAGTGCCAACATCTGCAACGTGGTCCTGATGAGGCACACGGAGCTGGAGGAAGGAATTGATGTGCTGGACAATAATGGGAACATCGTCGGCTCTTCCAGAGTTGCTGCCAAACACGTGAGTGCCAGGAGCTGGGAGAGCTGGGAAGCAGCTGATTCCAGGCCCAACACATCCCACAGCCTCTGCAATCCATGGCTCCAGCAGCTGGGAATGGAGGAGATGCAGAGGACACGGAAATTTGGGGGCTGGCCCTGGTGGTTTGGAAGGGCACAGTGACAGGATAGATCCTGTTCCTGGCGCTTCCCCGGGAATTCCTTGTGGAATACCCAGCAAAGATCCCTCACACCTTTTCCCAAATGAGGAGGACTCAGGCTCGGAGCTGAGCAGCTTCTCAACCCTTCCCTGCCAATCCTGCACCAAAACCTGCCAGCCAAAGCTGGCTGAGGGCAGCCAGATGTTTTTAAGCTCATTTACAGCTGGTTTGCTTTCCCTGTAACCCCCTCTGTGCCACCTGCCTGGAATCGCTCCCTCTCCCTCCCCGGGTGCAGCTCTGGCTCCTGAGCACCCCCTGAGCTGTTGTTTCCAAGTGGGCTCTCCCTGAGATGAAGCTGTGCTGAGCACACGCCCAGGCACAGGAGTTAATAATATAATGCTTGGCATTTCCCTCCCTCCTTCTGTCCAAGGCACTCCAGAGACAGCAATTAATGTACAGCTCTGCAGTCCTCGGCAGGAACGGGGAGATCTCGAATAGCTCTCCATATTGTTGGTTAACAGGGGGATTAAAACAATCTGGTGAAGGGCTCAGAGACACTTCTTGGAGCCAGTTTTCCTCACTTCCATTAACTGGCTCCAGGACCTGCTTTCCCCTCTCCGTCCTGATGGTTGAGAGAGAAAATGAAGATTAAAAGTGAAGGCGCTGTGAGAGCGATGCAGGTGGAGCTTAAATGTAAAATTTGGGAGTTCTGGGAATTTCTGCTCAGCTGCCATCCAATCCCAGCTCTTCATCCTGGATAGGTTATCCTGGTTTTTGCCATGTGAAACATGGCAGATCCTCAGTGTGACACAGCTGTCCCTGTGTGAGGGTTTGCTGTGACCTAGATGTCCCTGTGACAAAATCATGGAATGCTTTCAGTGGAAGGGATCCTAAATGCCACCCAGTGCCACCCCTGCCATGGCAGGGACACCTCCCGCTGCTCCAGGTGGATCCAAGCCCCAGTGCCCAGCCTGGCCTTGGGCACTGCCAGGGATCCAGGGGCAGCCCCAGCTGCTCTGGGAATTCCAGCCCAGCCCCTGCCCACCCTCCCAGCCAGCAATTCCTTGCCAAGATCCCAGCCCAATCTCCCCTTTCCCAGTGGCAGCCATTCCCTGGCTCCTGTCCCTCTGTCCCTTGTCCCCAGTCCCTCTGCAGCTCTCCTGGAGCCCCTGCAGGCCCTGCAAGGATCTCTGGGCCTCAATAAATCCAAACCCTGCCTTGGTTGCTCCCTCTGGTGAGCCTGGCCAGGAAGGAAGATTCGTGGAGGCACAGTGCAGCTCCATGGCTGGGGTTTTCCTGGGAGAGGAGAGCCCTGCATGTCCCAAATCCCTGCAGGGAATGACCCAGCAGCGATGGGAAACAATTCCTGGAGCAGCAGTGAGGAGCTGCGTCCCCAGCACAGAGCTGAGATCAAAGCTCAGCTCAGGCAGGAAGGGCTGAAAATGCTGCTCAACCCATGGTGGGATATTTCGTCTCCAACATGTCCCCTACATTTCCCTGCAACATTTCCCCTCCAATATGTCCCCTACAACATTTCCCTACAGCATTTCCCCCACAACATTTCCCCCACAACATTTCCCCCACAACATTTCCCCTACATTTCCCTTACAGCATTTCACCTACAGCCTTTTCCCTACAATATTTCCCCTACAACATTTCCCCCACAACATTTCCGTACATTTCCCCTCCAACATTTCCCCTCCAACATTTCCCCTCCAACAATTGCCCCACAACATTTCCCCTACAACCATTGCCCCACAACATTTCCCCTACAACATTTCCCCTACATCTCCCCTACATTTCCCCTCCCACCTCTCCAGGCAGCAGTCCCACGTCCCTTTCTCCCTGCAGGCAGCCCTGAGCTGTCTGTGTAGGAATGTTCTGGGATATTTGGACACTTTTGGCCACCCCAGGTGAAATCAGGGAAGCTCCCGTGTGTCTCTGTGAATTCTGCGGGGTTTGTGACCCAGAGTGTTGGGACCAACAAGCTCCTGGCAGGGCTGGCAGTGCTGCTGATGCTCTTGTTCCCATCAGTGACATAAGTGACATTGCTCTCATTCCCATCAGTGGGATGCTCTCATTCCCTACAACATTTCCGCTACAGCATTCCCCCTCCAACATTTCCCCTCCAACATTTCCCCTCCAACATTTCCCTACAAGATTTCCCTACAACATTTCCCTACAACATTTCCCCCTCCAACATTTCCCTCCAACATTTCCCTACATTATTCCCCCTACAACATTTCCCCCTCCAACATTTCCCTCCAACATTTCCCTACATTATTCCCCCTACAACATTTCCCTCCAACATTTCCCTCCAACATTTCCCTCCAACATTTCCCCTCCAACATTTCCCCTCCAACATTTCCCCTCCAACATTTCCCCTCCAACATTTCCCCTCCAACATCTCCCTCCAACATTTCCCTCCAACATTTCCCCTCCAACCTTTCCTCTACATTTCCCTACATTTCCTCCACAATGTCTCCCCTACAACATTTCCCTACATCTCCCCCACAACATCTCCCCTGCAGTGTTCCCCCCACATTTCCCATCAGTGATTCCCATCTCGTTCCCATCAGTGACGTAAGTGACATTGCTCTCATTCCCATCAGTGACATAAATGACATCCACCAATTGGAGTTTGGGCTCTGGCCAAGCTCTAGCTCTACTCAGATGGGATGATTGATGATAAACCCAGATGTTTTCTGCATCAAAAGGTATCCAAGTCTCTTTGGCCTGGCAATTTGACCCCCTGTACGTGACAGCTGAACCTGCTTTTAAAGTGAGCTTGGAGAATCGTTATCCGGGCACGATTTTCCAATTCTCTACTGCTCTGAGGTTTGTCAGCTGCTGCAGACTCTGGGGTGACAGTTCAGTGCCATCAGCAGAGCCATCCTGAGCCTGGCAGATCCCTCCTGGGCTGGTTTGGGATGTCTGGAATTGTTTGCTTGTTTGTGTTTGCTCTGCAGGCCCTGCTGGAAACAGCCCTGACCAGAGTGGTCCTGCCCATGCCTATACTGGTTCTACCTCCCATCATCATGTCCGTGCTGGAGAAGTGAGTCTGCCTGGGGGGAAGGGAGGGAAGGGCCTCAGAGGGTGCCAGGGTGGATATTTTATGGGATCATGGAGTGGTTTGGGTTGGAAGGGTCCTCCAAGGTCATTGAGTCGATTCATTTTATGGAATCATGAAATGGTTTGGGTTGGAAAGGTCCTGCAAGGTCACCCAGTCCAACCATTTTATGGAATCATGGAATGGTTGGAAAGGTCCTCCAAGGTCATTGAGTCCATTCATTTTATGGAATCATGGAATGGTTTGGGTTGGAAAGGTCCTCCAAGGTCACCCAGTCCAACCATTCCATGGAATCATGGAATGGTTTATGTTGGAAGGGTCCTCCAAGGTCATGGAGTCCAACCATTTTATGGGATCATGGAACGGTTGGAAAGGTCCTGCAAGGTCACCCAGTCCAACCATTTTATGGGATCATGAAATGGTTGGAAAGGTCCTCCAAGGTCATTGAGTCCATTCATTTTATGGAATCATGGAGTGGTTTGGGTTGGAAGGGTCCTCCAAGGTCACCCAGTCCAACCATTTTATGGAATCATGGAATGGTTGGAAAGGTCCTCCAAGGTCATTGAGTCCATTCATTTTATGGAATCATGGAGTGGTTTGGGTTGGAAGGGTCCTCCAAGGTCACCCAGTCCAACCATTCCATGGAATCATGGAGTGGTTTGGGTTGGAAGTGTCCTCCAAGGTCACCCAGTCCAACCATTCCATGGAATCATGGAATGGTTGGAAAGGTCCTCCAAGGTCATTGAGTCCAACCATTTTATGGAATCATGGAGTGGTTTGGGTTGGAAGGGTCCTCCAAGGTCATGGAGTCCAACCATTTTATGGGATCATGGAACGGTTGGAAAGGTCCTCCAAGGTCATCCAGCCCAGCACTGCCACCGCTGTCCCATGTCCCCAAGTGCCACATCCACAGGGCTTTTGTTGGGTTATGTCTTATTCTGGTTTAGAGATGGGGTTTTAAAAACTTTTATTTTATTTTTAGTCTCATGTGAAAGGTGGGATAATACAGATGTTATAAGTTATGTTACTGCAATCAGAAGCTGTTTCTTAATTATAACACACTATGAGCATTTCTTGGCTTATTAGCTTTAGCTCCACTGTGCTGTAAATGTTTTAAAGCTAATTATTTGTGGGTAAACCCTTGTGGGTTTTACAATTTATCTTTTATAGTTCTATTTCCCTAAAGTATCTAGTCTTTTTTGCAGGGTTATCTTCTGGAACTTGTTTCTAGTTTAATTTCTCTCTCAACAATGTCTGTTTTATTCCACGTCATTTCTAAGTCAGCATTTCTTATCTCAAGCTTTGCATACAGATGTACACTGGGAGGGCCTTCTGTCAAGCTTTGAGAATTTTCTGGAAATCCATTTCCCACAGGCTTTGAAATCCCCCCAGGGATGGGGAATCCAGCCCCTTCCAGTGCTTAACAACCCTTCCCATGAAGGAATTTCCCCCAGATCCATCCTAAACCCTCCCTGGTGCTGCTCCCCCTCCTCCTGTCCCTGTTCCCTGGGAGCAGAGCCCGACCCCCCCAGCTGTCCCCTCCTGTCCCCTCCTTGGGGGGAGCCACAAGGTCTCCCCTCACATTTCAAACAGAATAGAACTTCTTCCTTATTAAATAGAATTGTTTTGCTCATTGAATTTCCGCATTTGAGACCAATCCTTTCCATCATTTCAATCCATTTCCATCATTCAGGACCAGTGTCCAGCTAGCTGCAGTTTTATATTGCCGTGATTGTTGTAACTCACCCTGAGAGCCCAGCAGTCGGAATAACGCGTGGTGGAAGGTCAGTGTGAGACAAAGCCCCCTGAATTCAGTGGAAAACTGCTCATGATTTTTAGGAAACATTAGAGATTAAAAGGGCTCAGCTGGTGTTCGGAGAGATTATCATGGAATCATGGAATTGTTTGGGTAGGAAGAGACCTTAAATACCATCTAATTCCAAGGAGGAGCGGGTTCCAGCCCCCCTAATTTTGTGCAAAACATTTGAATTTTATTTCATTCTCCTTCTGGACAAAATCTCTGCAGCCTCATCCCTGCTCCAAGTCCCTTTGTCACCCACAAAGCCAGGATTTACCTGCAGGATCTGCTGGGAATGTGCCTGGGAGTGACCATGCCTGACTCTGGAGTAATTTGCTCAGGGCTTACTCCAAGCTGTGTGTAGGAACTGAGGCTTTGCACTGAGGTGGTTTTGTGTGTTCCCACTGGTTTAACTGGTTCCCATTTAACCATCCCCAAAAAAAAAAAAAATCAACACCCAGGACAAATTATTTTATTGGTTCAAATGATTTTATTGCTGAGCATCCACAGATAAAATCCTTTATGCGCAAAAAAAATTGGGGAAATTTGTAGAAAATTTCTCCTGTCTAAATTAATAAATTATTGTCTCCAGCAGGACACACGGAGGGCCCATCCTGGGCCATCCCCAAGCTGAAATAAACCCGGCAGTAAAATTGGATTGGCACCTGGGGCGAAAATAAACTGATGGTGAAATTTGCTCCTTCCTTTGCAGCAAAATAAAACCAGTAAATCACTTCTTTGTCCTCGGGGGCATCATAAATCCTTGGATTGATGCGAGTTTTGCTGAATGCACCTGTGCTCAGTGCAGGCCTTACTCAAACTGATTTTATCTGTGAACTTACAGGAGATTGCCCTCAAAAAAAAAAAAAACATCATTTTAACTTATTGAAAGCTTTAATTCACGTTTGTGAGAGAAAATTTTCCTTCTCGCTGCCACAAAACTCCGTGGGTATAAAAATATCCGGGCTCTGCTTTTGCCTGCCTGAATTCTGCCCGGAGCTTTGTGCCTGCTGCATTTTCCAGCATGGATCCTCGGATTCCTGGAAGGCTGGGAGTGAGAAGCAGCAGGGCTGGGGAGTGAGGTGTGGCTTGGCCACGCTGCTGGAGCTGGTGGCAGCTCTGGAGCAGCCCTGGGACATGGGGACCATCCCTGTCTGTGCCTCAGGGCTCTGGAGTCAACTCACAGATCTTCAAACCGGCTCCTAAAGGGCTCGCTCAGAGCTGAAAGCTCATTTTGGGGGAAAAAAAAAAAACCTTTGGAGCGTTTGGGGAAAGTGTAACTTGATAAATTTAGTAGGGTTTGAGTTTGAGGAGGGTGTTTTTAATGGGGGTGAGATCCAGGCAGGCATTATCCGTTTATTTCTAGAAATCCCTACAGGGGCTGTCAATGGGAAGGATGAAGGTGTCACTCTGCAGAGCTGGGATCAGGAGCCACAATCTGGATCCTCCAGTGGGTTTGCGTTTGGGATTGTGGGAAGGAAGGGATGGTTCCTGTGAGTTTGTTGAATTTGGGATGTGGGGAAGGAAGGGAGCAATTCCTCCAATGGATTTACATTTGGAATTGTGGGGAAGGAAGGGAGTGATTCCTCTGAGTATTTTGAATTTGGGATGTGGGGAAGGAAGGAACAATTCCTCCAATGGATTTGCATTTGGGATTGTGGGGAAGGAAGGGAGCAATTCCTCCAATGGATTTACATTTGGGATTGTGGGGAAGGAAGGGATGATTCTTCCAACAGATTTACGTTTGGGATTGTGGGAAGTAGGGGATGATCCTTCCAATGGATTTACATTTGGGATAGTGGGGAAGGAAGGGAGCAATTCCTCCGAGTATTTTGAATTTGGGAAAGTGGAGAAGGAAGGAACAATTCCTCTGATGGATTTGCATTTGGGATTGTGGGGAAGGAAGGGATGATTCTTCCAACATATTTACATTTGGGATTGTGGGAAGTAGGGGATGATCCTTCCAACGGATTTGCATTTGGGATTGTGGGAAAGAGGGAACGATTCCTCCCAGTCATTTGAATTTGGGATGTGGGGAAGGAAGGGAACAATTCTTCCAAGCAGTTTACATTTGGGATTGTAGGAAGTAGGGAATGATTCTTCCAATGGATTTGCATTTGGGGAAGGAAGGGAGAGATTCCTCTTTTTTATGTGGGGTCATGGGGAAGGAAGGGAGTGACTCCTCCGAGTAGTTTGAGTTGGGATATGGGAAGGAGGGGACGATCCCCGTGCCCGCTGTGATCCCGGGTGCAGGTGGGTGATGGTGCTCAGCTGGGTGGGACTCCCACCCCTCCAGGGCCCAGCCCCTGCTCCCAGCAGGGTTTCAGATCCCAGGAATTCTCCCCACCTCGCTGCTCCCAAAGTTTATTTTAAGTGGCCAGTTCCCGGTCGCCGTCTCTCCGCTCGGATCCAGGTCTTTCCTCTCTCCCAGCCATCTCTCCATCTGCATGTTTTAACTCCCCCAGCTGCCTCTCTCGTCTCTTGTGCCATTTTTTTCAGCTCTCTTGGCTCCTCTCATCCCTCTGCCTGCTGTGTATTTTAACTCCCGGGGCCGCCTCTCTGCTCTCCAAGCAATTCCATGTTCCCTCCCACTGCCGCGCTCCCGTTCTTGCCCATGTTTCATGCATTTCCTGCTGCTTGGACGCTCTGCTGGAGCACTCAACATATAGAATCAATGTTTATTTTCAGCCTGCATATGCCACGCAGGGAACACGGTGTCAGTTATTCCGTGCAGATGTATTCTCATTGAGATTTATAAATAATATCCGCGCTGGCAACTTTTGGTGCGGGAAAATATCGGCTCGGCGGTGTCTGAGGGATGAGGGTGGCTGATAATGAGGGTTCTGTGGTGTCTCCGTGTCACACAGGTGTGGGGACAGCAGCATCCACTGCGGGAAGTTGGGTTCCTCATCCCCATCTCCCTTTATTCCCTTTATTCAGCCCCTTCTGTGCATCCTTTGTTTGGTTGTTACGATGAAATTTGGGAGATGGAGCTGTTTGCTCCCAGCCACCATCCAAGGCTTCTCATGCAGCTCCCCGCTCCCTGCAGAGCTGCAGCTGCTTGGTGTGGGGCAGGCCAGCTCTAAGTGCAGCCTGAGTCAGAGCTCTGTGCTGGGACAGCCCAAATTTTTGGCCCTCGTGGTCTGGCCAAGAGTTGGAGAAGCTCAGTCCATCACCAGCGTCTGCTGGGGACACTTTGGGGGATCTCTGAGCAGAGAGTGAGGAACCTGAGCTCTTACATCCTTATCCTATCTCAAACCTCCTCTCAGAGGGTCTGAAGCACAGAGCAGGGATGAGAAGGTTCCAAGAGCTCGGAATGTCAGCATGCACTGGAGAAGGCCTTGGAGCTGGCTGGGCAGTGTGTGGAAGAGACAAAGCTGGAGCTGCTGGCAATGGGCAGGAGCTGAGGGAGAAATGGGAGAAGAACAGTTGTGTTGTCCATGGAAGAGGAGCATTTCTGCTGTTCTTCATCTCCAGATGCTCCTCGTGCAGCAGTTCCCAGGGCTGTTTTCCTGTGAATCCCATAAAACCAGGATGCTCCTGGGCTGGATCAGCACTGCAGAGCTGCTCTGGCTGAGCTGAATCAGTGGCACCAGGAAAAATGGGTTTTCCTGGGGGCTGGCCAGTGCTTTGTGGGGCTGGAAGGGCATTTTCCTCTGCTTGAGCCTTGTTTGTCACTGCAGAACTGGGGTGAGGCAGGAGGCCGCCCCTGGCCCTGGTGTCCCTGGGCTTTTCCTGGAGACATTCCCCTGCCAGAGAGTGCAGGCTGCTCCCGCAGGTGCTTTTCCTCCAGGGCCCGTCCAGCCCAGCCCTCAGTGAAGTTTGTTTGGGCTCAGCAGCTGCCAGCAGTGACACCTTCAACTGCTGGGGCTGTTCCCAGAGTAAACACGGAAACTGCTCCTTTAATGGTGTCAATCAAGCGCAGAAACCCCCAGCCTCCCTCCTTTTGCATCTGCTGTGCCCTCTGGAGGGGCTCCGGGCTGGGGCTGCGGGGTGAGGACAGTGGTGGCCTGCCTGGGTGGGACAGCAGAGCTGCTGGTCGCTGGTAGAGCTCAGATTTCCCAAAACGACCCAAAACGGGTGAGAAAAGCTGGGGAGCAGAGCAGAAACCTGACAGGCTCAGCAGAACGGGGATCCGGGGATCCCAAACCTCCTCGGCACATCGGAGGGGTGCTGTGAGGAGTCTGGGATCGCTCAGGATCCCCCAGGATCCCCCAGGATCCCGGCACTCCCCGTGCCCCGCGGCAGCGCCGGCGTCTCGCGGTGTCTGCGCTGCCTCTGAACCTGTTTATAGCAAACACCACAGAAACCCCACAGAATCTGTCAGCTGGGAGACTCGGGTTCACTCCTGTCATGTTTAGTTTAGCATCTGACACCTCCTCCCAGACAAATACAGGCCTGGTTCAGTGCACCCGATAACTCCTCGGGAGTGCAGCGCCTGACTTCCATATGGAATAAATTACAGCACCTCCTGAAAAACGCCAGAGGCAGCTGCCAAATTATGCAAAATTTAAACCACTAATGAACACTGTGATGAACGTTGAATGAAGGTGTATTTACAAGAGCTCCAACACTCTGTCTCTGTGCAGCAGATGCACTGTCTGTGTGTGTTTGTACCTACGGACACGGGAGCCGCGGGCTCGGCCGCCTCCGGTGCCGCCGCGGCGCTCAGCTCAACGTTCCCAGCCTCTCCCTGCCTCTCCCGGTGTCTTAAACCACCACCAAAACCACCACGGGTATAGAGGGAAATGGCAGGAGGTTTGAAGGGGTAAAGGAACAAAGCTTGAGGAAAAAGGGGAAGAGGAGGAGGGAAGCGTTGTGACATTTCCTGTTCTTTGCCATGCGAGGGTCAGGGGAGAATCCTGGAGCAGTTATGGCAATGAGACACAGCAAAAATGTTGGGTTATGAAACTGGGGACAACAAAATGAACATGTTAAAGGGAGCTAGGAAAGGCTGGAGAGGGACTTTTCCCAAGAGCAGGGAGTGCAAGGACAAGGGGAGATGGTCTCCAGCTGAGGGAGGGGAGGCTTGGATCGCATCTTGGCAAGGAATTCCTGGCTGGTAGGGTGGGCAGGCCCTGGGATGGAATTCCCAGATTTGCTGTGGCTGTCCCTGGATCCCCAGCAGTGTCCAAGACTGGGGCTTGGATCCACCTGGGACAGTGGGAGGTGTCCCTCATGGGCTTTAAGGTCCCTTCCAACCCAAACCATTCCACGATTCCATGATTCTCTTGTCCTCCTGCAGCTTTCCAGGGTGAGACCAAACTTTCCAAGTCCTCGTGGAATAATCTGAGCCAGGGTTTAATTCCATAGCTGCCCCTGTCCTGTGCATGGGGTGAGGTCCCCAAAACTCCCGTTCTCCTGTGAAACAGCACCAGCATTTCTGCAGGGTGGGGTGGGATGGGGTTTGCTCCTGTGAATAAATCAGGCTCCTTCCTCTGCTCTTTGAACATCTCTGGAGGTGCTCAGTAATTCAATTTGTAATCTCTCTATTTTGAGAATCTTTTGAGATACTCCAAACCCATCTGGACACAATCCTGAATTCTGTGCTCCAGGGGACCCTGCTCAAGCAGGGAGGTGGGACTGGGTGGCCTCCCTCCCATCCTCACTCAGCCTGGGGTTGTTCAGGCTCCAGAAGATGCCAGAGTTGGGCTGTCAGGGGGCTCTGAAGGTCCAGACCTCCCCATTCCCTGACCCAACTACATGGGTCAGGTGTGAACTAAATCCCTCCTCACCACACGGACATTAATTTCATTTCCACATAGATATTTTATTTTATTTTATTAATTGATTTTCAATCTGTGCTGATCCTCTGCCGTGAAGCCCTTTGGAGGCTCCTCATCACTCCCTTCCAATGGGGGGTTAATGGGTGCAAAGAGGGATTTGCACTGCAGCTGACAGCTCACAAAATGCAATATTTAACTCCCCTTCCTCCCCAGCTCGGTGTCGGGAGCAGGGAACCCAGGGACAGGAGAAAACTGGACCTCTTGGCTAATTATGAGTCATTTATTCTGAACCGCACAAATTCTCCAATCTGAATCCCAATTAAGACATTACACTACATGTGTTAATTAGTCTGCTCTCCTTTTTAAATCGAGCCATAACTCTTCCTAATTAGGAGGTCGGCCCTTGTAATTTGAACTGGCCTGGGCTGGAAGCACCCCTGGAGGTCACACCTGGGGGCTGGACCCGGGATCGTTTTAAATTGGCTGGGGTTTTACTGGGGTGATTATAAGGTCCCAGACAGGGCAATAATTACAGAGGGTGCAGCTCCAAATTAAGATGTCAGGGGTGGTGTCAGCAGCGATGCCTTGGCTCTAAACTGAGCCCCGGGAGGCTGCGAGGATCTGCTGCTGGGAGTGTCCCAGCGAGGGCTCTATGGATCACAGCAGCTTCAGCGGGACAAAAACCAGCTCCAGGAGCTGTCCATCTGCATGCCAGGGATGTTCACAGCTCCAGGAGCTGCTCCTGCCCATGCCAGGGATGTTCACAGCTCCAGGAGCTGCTCCTGCCCATGCCAGGGCTGATCACAGCTCCAGGAGCTGCCCCTCTGCATCCCGGGATGTTCACAGCTCCAGGAGGTGCCCCTGCCCATGCCAGGGCTGATCACAGCTCCAGGAGCTGCCCCTGTGCATGCCAGGGCTGATCACAGCTCCAGGAGCTGCCCCTCTGCATCCCGGGATGTTCACAGCTCCAGGAGCTGTCCCTGCCCATGCCAGGGGTGATCACAGCTCCAGGAGCTGCTCCTGCCCATGCCAGGGCTGATCACAGCTCCAGGAGCTGCCCCTGTGCATCCCGGGATGTTCACAGCTCCAGGAGGTGCCCCTGCCCATGCCAGGGGTGATCAGAGCTCCAGGAGCTGCCCCTGCCCATGCCAGGGCTGATCACAGCTCCAGGAGCTGCCCTCTGCATCCCGGGATGTTCACAGCTCCAGGAGCTGCCCCTGCCCATGCCAGGGGTGATCAGGGCTTATCCAGGGCAGTCCTGGAACAGGGCAGGTGTTACAGGGTGTGGAGCAGGTCACCTGCTCTTCTGCTGGGACAAGTCACTTTTCCTCCTTGGACAGGTGACCTGCTGTCCTGCTGGGAGAGGTCACCTTCCCTGCTGGCACAGGTGACTTTTCCTCCTTGGATGGGTCACCTTCTCTGCTGGGACAGGTGACCTTTCCTGCTGGGACAGTGACCTGCTGTCCTGCTGGGACAGTGGCCTGCTGTCCACCTTGGACAGGTGACCTTTCCTGCTGGGACAGTGACCTGCTGTCCTGCTGGGACAGTGGCCTGCTGTCCTGCTGGGACAGTGACCTGCTGTCCTGCTGGGACAGTGACCTGCTGTCCTGCTGGGACAGTGGCCTGCTGTCCTGCTTGGCTGAAGCCCTGCAGGCTCCTCGGGGAGGCTCCTCGGTGCAGCCGTGCTCTGCGCAGCACGGAGCAGCTCGGTGCTGGAGAACAGAAGTTTGGTTTTCACAGCACAAATTGACAGGATCAACTCTGTCTCGAGAGCTTATTAGCGAGGAGCTGAGATGCTGGAGGAGCTGCACTCTGGTGCTTGCTCTCCCCACGTCTCCCCAGGCTCCTGCAGATGAAGGCAGCTCTCAGCAGGGTGGGGAGGCTGAGACAGGAGCGGGGCATGAATTCCTTCTCAGCGGACCCCTGGGTGTGCTTGGAGCCAGCAGCAGGCGTGGAGCGAGGGGCTGGGGTGACCTGGGCTCCGGCCTGGCTGCAGCCCCGTGCCCAGGCAGGGCAGGGCAGGGCCAGCCCTGGGCTGGGAAGGGCCGGTGGCACCTGGGAACGGTGCACGTCGGATTGGCGGTGGTTTAATCCTGGTGAGGTCACCTCAGGGATGGATGATCAGAGCTTGGTGTCATCTCTTGGACCTTCCCTGGCCAAGGAGAGCTCCTGTGACCAACCCAGGGGGAAGGAGATCATGGAATCATGGAGTATCTTGAGCTGGAGCCACAGGGATCACCCATCCAGCCCCTGGCCCTGCCCAAGCCCCCAAAATCCCACCCTGGGCATCCCTGGAGTGCTGTCCAAAGGCTCCTGGAGCTCTGGCAGCCTCGGGGCCGTGCCCATTCCCTGGGGAGCCTGGGCAGTGCCAGCACCCTCTGGGGGTGGGTAAGATCCACCTGTCCCTAAAATCCAACCTAAACCTGCCCTGGCCCAGCTCCAGCTGCTCCCTGTGTCCTAAATAACCCAGCAGCAAACACCCTCCCTCTCCGCATTGCTCAAACACACTGAGCATTCCAACAGAACTCCCTGTCCTGGTGTTGGTTTATATTCCCATTTTTTCCAGTTGAGTGATGGGGATCCTTTTTGTAAATGGCTCTGGAATAAATCCTTCACAAACGACAGTTTCCCCTTGAACACTGGTAAACTGCCTGAGGCCCTGTATCCTGGAATATCTTTAATACACCAGCTCCTACAGCCAAATGTTTGTCCCCGTTTTCCAGTGTTAGTTCCATCAGAAGGGTCACTTTTGGGTCATTACCAGAACCTGACCTTGCAGGTATCTTCAGGAGTTTGCTGTTAACAAGTCCTGAACTCATAAACATCCCCCAGGATCAGGAAATGTTCAGACGTCCTCGCCACCCTCTGCGGGTGTTGGATTTTAACAAATTAAGGGATTTTCAGTGCTGTGGCTTTATTAGCCCTTTAATGAAGCTGGGTCGTCTTTAAGGCTCTTTCCAAGCCAACCCATTCCATGGTTCTCTGAGGGGCTGACACCATGAGGGTGTCCAGCAGGTCCAGGTGAGCAGCAGAGTCCATCCAGGGGTGTCCTGCACTCCCCAGTTGGGAAAGCTGAAAGTTTGACCAGGAAGGCTCACAGATGTGTGGGCTTGGCAGAAAGCTCTCTGAACGTGGAAACTGAGAGCAGAGCAGAGGTGGAAGCAGGTTCTGATGTAGAAGAGCAGCAGATGTCTACTGACAATTGCTGAGCCAGGGCATTTACTGCACAACCAAGAAAGCAAAGGTTGAGTTGAGTTGGAAGGAGGTTTTATGACTAGAGCAAAGGATATGTTGGCCACAAACAAAAAGATGCTTTTTCCAAGCAGAAATAGGTCTTAGGAAAGGCAGAAGATACCACAGGCAAACAAACATGCTGATGGGGCGAGTAGGGAAAAGATCTCAGAACTTTCCACTGCAAGAAAACTGAAAAACAGCTTTAAGCTTAAGCTGTAACACACTAACTCGTGTGGTTGGATAGTATTGACCATAACATGGTAATGGTATTGTGATAGACTGTGGGTAATAATAAAAATGTTGTGTACGATACTGATTGGTTGTTGTGTATTAAGATGCTCAGCAAAGGAAAATAAATAATGCAGTGTAACCAACACTGAAGGGTCTTGAGGCTTGCCTGCAGCTGGAGCTGGCAGCTTTAGGTGTGGCTCTGTCACCCACAGCCCAAGGCTGCTGTGACATCTTGTCTACCATAAGCACATTTTGAAGAGCAGCCTGTCGGAACCCAGGACAGCTCCCTGATGTTCCTGGATGATCCAAACCTTGGCCAGGGGGGTCAGAGACCCTGGCGTGCAGCCAAAGACCCCTGTGGCTTTGAACCTGACCCATGGAACCAGTTACCAACCTTATATGAAGAATTAAAGGTCACACAGGTTTAGACAGCACAGGGTGAAGGGAAAAATGTTAAGATTTTGTACGTGGGAGTTTGGGACTTTGTACAGGGGGGTCTGAGGCTCCAAGGTGGAGGAATCAGGGCGTGCCCTGCCCTTCTTCCTTCTTCTTCCCAGCCTCCGTGATTTGGGTGATGTTGGCACCTTCAGATTGGTCTGGAGTAGAAGGTCACTGTCTAACACAGGGATAGGTATTGGAACAGAATTGTAAATATCAAATATGTAGTTTTTAGTATAAAAGACAGCACCAGCCCCGTGGGAGGGCAGCGTGCCCCTGGCTGACCTGCTGAACAGATCTCGGCAGGCCAGACAGAAAATGTTCTAGATAACAATTAATAAACAACCTTGAGAGCAACAGCCAAAGACTTCTGACTCCTTCTTGGACAGCCAGGTTGGAAAAGGACTTTCTAACACAGTCTCGGGATGGCCCTGACAGTGGTGACTGGCACAGCAGCCTGGGGTCCCATCTCTGCCCCCAGGCTCTGGCTGTGCCCTGTCCCTGGAGTGCTCCAACCCTAACCTGGCCCTTCCCTTGCAGAACTTCACTGCTGAGGTGCCGGCCCCAGCTGTGCCCTGTCCCTGGAGTGCTCCAACCCTAACCCAGCCTTTCCCTTGCAGAACTTCGCTGCTGAGGTGCCAGCCCCTGCTGTGCCCTGTCCCTGGAGTGCTCCAACCCTAACCCAGCCCTTCCCTTGCAGAACTTCGCTGCTGAGGTGCCAGCCCCAGCTGTGCCCTGTCCCTGGAGTGTCCAACCCTAACCCAGCCCTTCCCCTGCAGAACTTCGCTGCTGAGGTGCCAGCCCGGGCTGTGCCCTGTCCCTGGAGTGCTCCAACCCTAACCTGGCCTTTCCCTTGCAGAACTTCGCTGCTGAGGTGCTGAGCCCAGCTGTGCCCTGTCCCTGGAGTGTCCAACCCTAACCCAGCCCTTCCCCTGCAGAACTTCACTGCTGAGGTGCTGACCCCAGCTGTGCCCTGTCCCTGGAGTGTCCAACCCTAACCTGGCCTTTCCCTTGCAGAACTTCACTGCTGAGGTGCTGACCCCAGCTGTGCCCTGTCCCTGGAGTGTCCAACCCTAACCCAGCCCTTCCCCTGCAGAACTTCACTGCTGAGGTGCTGACCCCAGCTGTGCCCTGTCCCTGGAGTGTCCAACCCTAACCTGGCCTTTCCCCTGCAGAACTTCGCTGCTGAGGTGCTGACCCCAGCTGTGCCCTGTCCCTGGAGTGTCCAACCCTAACCTGGCCTTTCCCCTGCAGAACTTCGCTGCTGAGGTGCTGACCCCAGCTGTGCCCTGTCCCTGGAGTGCTCCAACCCTAACCCAGCCTTTCCCTTGCAGAACTTCGCTGCTGAGGTGCTGACCCCAGCTGTGCCCTGTCCCTGGAGTGTCCAACCCTAACCCAGCCTTTCCCTTGCAGAACTTCGCTGCTGAGGTGCCGGCCCCGGATGCTGCTCCCGGTGCAGAGCCTCGTGTGCCTCGCTGCCTTCGGGCTGGCCCTGCCCCTGGCCATCAGCCTCTTCCCGCAGATGTCCGAGGTCAGTGGGCTCCGGGGCTCTCAGGGGGGGACGAACTGTGCTCTTCAGGGCAGCCAGGACGAGGGTGAAGAGAAGGAGAGATCTTGACTCCATGTTTCAGAAGGCTGGTTTATTATATTATGATATATATTATATTAAAAAAAACCACACTGAACTGTACTAAAAGAACAGAGAGAAAAATGCATCAGAAGGCAAGACAGGAATAGAAAGGAATGAATAACAAAGGCTGGTGACTACCAGAGAGTCTGAACAGCTGCATCCTTGATTGGTCATTAAGTAGAAACCCCTCACATGGACCAATCAAGGAAGCACCTGTTGCATTCCAGAGTTATTGTTTACATTTGTTCCTGAGGACCTCTCAGCTTCTCAGGAGAAGAAAATCCTGGCAAAAGGATTTTCATAAAACATCATAACTACAACAAACCACGGCCTCTTGGCCTTCCCGGGGGACTCGCCACTCCTGTGGGCCCATTGCAAATCAAGGGCAACTCCGACGAGGGGAGAGAAATTGGTGCATCTGACTCCAGCTTATCAGAAGGCTGATTAAGTACTTTATTACACTGTATTGTTCTAAACAATCCCCACATGGCATTCCACTTTGGCACAACACGGGCACAGCAGGTGGGATGAGAATTGAGTTTTCTTTCTCTGATGTTCAGAGAATGTGAATCCCAGAAATATTCTTGGGGGAAAAAAGTGTGCCTTGCTTTTCTCCGTGAGGAGAAACGTGGCAACGTGGGCCCTCCTCCTTTCCTGGGGGAGCTGGTTTCTGCCCCTGCACCGGGCATGCTGAGGGCACACCTCGAGGGCTGTGTCCAGTGCTGGCCCCGCAGGCTGGGAAGGACTTTGAGATGTTTGAGCCCATCCAGAGGGGACAGCGAGGCTGGGGAGGGGCTGGGAACACAAACCCTGAGAGGAGCCACGGAGGGAGCTGGGACACAAACCCTGAGAGGAACCACTGAGGGAGCTGGGAACACAAACCCTGAGAGGAGCCACTGAGGGAGCTGGGACACAAACCCTGAGAGGAGCCACTGAGGGAGCTGAACACAAACCCTGAGAGGAGCCACTGAGGGAGCTGGGAACACAAACCCTGAGAGGAGCCCCTGAGGGAGCTGGGGACACAAACCCTGAGAGGAGCCCTGAGGGAGCTGGGGGTGCTCAGCCTGGAGAAGAGGAGACTCAGGGCTGCCCTCATCGCTCTCCCAGCTCCTGAAAGGTGCCTGTGCTCAGCTGGGCTGGGCTCTGTCTCCAGGCACTGACACAGCCAGAGCACACAGCCTCGAGCTGTGCCAAGGGAAATACAGGCTGGAGAGCAGGGAAAAGTGTTTTCCAGAAGGGTGATAAAGTTCTGGAGTGGCTGCCCGGGGAGGTGGTGCAGTCCCCATCCCTGGGGGTGTTTAACACAGCCTGGATGTGGCTCTGGGTGCCAGGGTGCAGTTGGGGTGCTGGGGCTGGGCTGGACTCAATGATCCTGAAGGTCTCTGCCAACCTGCTCATTCTGTGAGCTGTGTGAATATTCCTCTCCTGCTTCACCAGGCAGGGGAAGGCCCCTCTGCCTCCCACTGGGGTTTCCTCAGAGGTAAAATATTGAATCCAAGCTCTGTCCATGAGGCCAAGAGCCTGGACCACGCATTTGAGGGGGAAGTTCTTCCCCAGAGCTTCTCTGAGGGCTTTTTGCTGTTTCATCTCCTGGGAAGACCCAGCCTGGGGGTGAACGAAGGCAAAGCAGCCAAGGGAACAGGGAATGACCAATGCACTCGCTCAGAGCAATTGAGCTGAACAAATTGCTGGGGTGGGTTTATTTTAAGTCTTTAATTTTGGTGATTGGAGCTTTTCCTGGTTGTAAATCTGTGCATTTCCAGAGAAGGTCTCTGTTCCTGAGGGAGAAAAACAAGGACTCTCTCACAAGGTTCTTTTCCTGTCAGCTGGATCAGGAGTTTGTATCACTGTCTGCACGTGAATTCATATTTTTTTCAGTCTGGATGGGTTTATCCATGACTTCCAGCCAGGGAATCTTGCTGTACACTTGAGCGCTGACTGACAAACACGTTGGGAATTCTCTGTTGTCCTTCTTGCTGTCTCCAGGCTGAGAGAAAACTGTCCCTTCTCTCTAAGAACCTGAATTTATCTCAGTCTTGGAGCCTCTTGCTAAAAGACGTGTTTGCTGAAGCTTTAATGATTCATATGGCTCTTCCTTAAACTTTTTCTAATTAGTCAACATCGTTTTTGGAGCCCTTCCATCAGGAGCAGACACAGCATTGCAGTCAGAAGCTGCACAAGCCCCAGTTGCAGGAGCAATGTGATTTCCCTGCCTCTCCTGGGCTCTGTGCATCCCCAGAGCCTGGCAGTGCTTTTGGCAGGAGCTCAGCCTCAGCTCCAGGCCATCAGCTCTGTGCTGGTCCCGAGTTCTGCTCCCAGGCTGGGCTTGGCAAAGGCTGAGGAGCGCTGCCAGGTCTCACACCTGCTCAAGGTAGAGGCTGGAGCACGGCCAGCCTGCCTGTGGGGAGGAGGCTGGGGCACGCAGCATCCCTTCTGCTCCTTCCCCAGGGAATCTGAGCGGTTTTAAGGCTGGAAAAGCCCTCTGAGATCAGCGAGTCCAACTGTTCCCCCAGCACTGCCAGGGCCACCATGCTCCTGTCCCCAAGTGCCACGTCCACAGGGCTGTGAGATCCCTGCAGGGATGGGGACCTGTGCCCTGGGCAGCACCTTCCAATGCCTGACCACCTTTTCCAGGAAGAATTCCTTCCTAACATCCACTTTAAGCCTTCCCTGGTGCAATTTTCCTGGAAATTTCCAATTTCCTCCTTATTTCCAGGAAAAAAATCTTTCAGGATAATCAGGGGAGCAAGGCCACAGCAGGTACCACCAACCTCATTTATCCCCAAGGAGACATTGCCACTGCTCCTCCAAAATCCTGGAGTTCTGCAATGCTTTGGGTTGGAAGGACCTCAAGGACCCTCTCGTTTCCTGCCATGACCAGGGACAACTCCCACTGGACTTGTGGCTTTCTGGGTGACACAACTTCTCCTGTGCAGTGATGATATCCCAGCAGGGCCAGCCTCATTGATTTAAGGAGCTGAATGAATTCTAACCCACGGGGGAAAGTGAGCACTGCTTTGGCTCCGGGGATGCTGGGATTGCAGGCAGCAGGCAGCCCTGGAGGAGTGACCTTCTGCAGGCAGCTGAGCTGTTCTCAGCAGAGTAAACATGAATCAGCCCTGTCAGGGATCACACGGGATGACGTGTGCTGCCCACACACCCTGCCGGGGAAAAGGAGCCCTCCCGGAGCCTGCCTGGGCTCTGCTGCTGGCATCCAGCTCTGCTCCAGGGGCTGGGAGCCCTGCACAGCTGGATCCCACATCTGCTCACACCCAGGGCTCAGGGGCTCCACGGGCAGCCAGGGCTGATCAGGCACAGAATCCTGGATCAGGAGGGACCCTAAATGCCACCCAGTGCCACCCCTGCCATGGCAGGGACGCCTCCCACTGTCCCAGGCTGCTCCAGCCCCAGTGTCCAGCCTGGCCTTGGGCTCTGCCAGGGATCCAGGGATTCTCTGGGAATTCCAGCCCAGCCCCTGCCCACCCTCCCAGCCAGCAATTCCTTGCCAAGATCCCAGCCCAATCTCCCCTTTCCCAGTGGCAGCCATTCCCTGCCTCCTGTCCCTCTGTCCCTTGTCCCCAGTCCCTCTGCAGATCTCCTGGAGCCCCTTTAGGGACTCTGAGCATTCCCTGGATTTTTCCCTTCTCCAGGGGAACATTCCCAACTCTCCCAGCCTATTTTCCCATTATGTTTGCATTTTCTATAAACGTGTGAGTGTTTACAAAGGACATTCCCCCCGTTCTCCAGAATCTCTGTGGGGGTTTCTGTGGGGATGCTCAAGGGAGCAAAGTGAGTGATTTACCTGGACCAACCCCTCTGGATCCATTTCTGGATGGGAAATCCAAGTCTCCTCGCAGGGAGTGTTTCTCAAAACCTGTGAATTTTTGGGCTCTCATCACCAGACCCTGAACTTCAGTGGCTGGGCTGGATGACCTTGAAGTGTTTTCCAGCCTGAATGATTCCATGATTCTGTCTCGTCAGGTGAGGAATTCAGAGGTGTTTAAGCGCTGTGGGAATGTCTTTGTTTTCCCCATGGCCTTGGTCATGATTTGTTGTACCAGCTCAGCAGCAAGGTGTAAGAGACGTGTTCTGTTCCAGAAACGTGGCTGTGGTGTGAGCAGCAGCCCCGAATTATTAGGAATTGTGAGTGTGCCCCTGATCACACACTTTTGTAAGTCAGGGAGCAAACACAGAGGCTGGTGTGCCCTGGAGTGCTTGTTTTGGGCCGGGAGTGTGCGTGGCCACCTTTGATCCTCTCCCTTCACAGGGCTCAAGCTCACAATTGGTTTTCCAGCAGAACTGAAGCCTTGCAGTAGGTTTAATGAATTTGCTGGATCCATGCAGCCGCCTTGTCCCACCAGCTGTAGCTGCTCTGGAGTTACTCCTGTGTTACAACAGCTCCAGTGACATCAGAGCTCAAGGGAACTCTGGAGGTGAGCAGCCTGCACGTGCTGGCAAGGTTAATGCACCCTGAGCCTTTTTTGGGTCCATATCCAGCCCAGCCAAGCCCCTGGGTTTGGTGGGGATGAAATTCCACTTGGATTTCTGCAGCGGTGCCCCAGAATCACAGCTTGTTTCTGGATATTGTGGCTTTAAGGAGAACGTTGTAAAAATAAACCCCTCGTATCAGCCATGAAACCATGGATCCGTGGGAATACTCACGCTGGAGCTGCTGAGAAACGTTCTTGTCATCCCAGGATAGTGTTAACTGTGGTACCTAAAGCCATCAATATGCATTGAGTAATTCACTGCTGTTAAGTTTAGGAGAAACATGTAGTTAATGCATTTAGCCCACAACCTCCAACTGCCTCCCATGCCCCCCGGGGAATCTCTTCCCTCTCCCAATCCCGCAGCATCCCCACTGACAACTCCTACTCAGCTATGCACTGCCAATGGAAACAGCTGTGACAGCTCCAAACCGAAAATGGGACTTGTGCAAATGAAATTCAGTGTAGCAGCAGAAGAAAGAACCACGGGGCTGCTTGTGTGCCCCACGGGCCCTGCTCCTCCAGAGCGTTCCTCCAGCAGATCCACCACGAGCTCGTGTCACCCCCTGCCCGGGGGGATCGCGGGGACAAAGGTGGACAGGGCCCGGTGAGGAAGGGAGAAATGGGGCTGGAGAATGGACAGGAGCCTTCAACCACCTGAGCGCTCCTGCCCTCACCTGCGGCGAGTTTAAAAGGGTATTTTTAGGGCGATGCTCAATGTGAACCGAGGCATCTTCCAGGGTGAGGCTGATTGCAGCCTTTCCTTAAAAATAATCTTCCTTTTGGATCTCCAGGACAAGGGGAATAAACAGCCTAAAATCCAAGGCTGAGCTATTGTTTTCCAATCTGTTTTAGCCTTCATCTTGTTGGCAGGCTGCTTTAGAAAAGCAAAAGGTTAATGAGCCAATGTGCAGTGGGATTATTGCAGTAAAGATGACAGTGAACCAGTAATTACTAATTAGATGCAGTTTAACAGGAGGAACAAGTGAAATCTCCTCTTCACCAACTGTCAATAATTAGCAGATTTGGTGAGGTTGAAATGTGTCCACAGTTAAAAGGCTGATTTTTTAATGAAATGGCACTTGACAAAAGAGCTGTATGGAGGTCACAGCCGTAGCCCTCGAGACGCTTCCCCATTCCATACTTAGGAGGGAAATCAGATGCAATCCAGCAGGGGGTCCCCACGGAACCATCCCTCCCTTGGGATTGCTCTGCACGGGGGGGAGGGGAGCAGGAGGGATTCTCTGCAGTGATTTTGTCCAAGTTGGATGAGAAGCCAGGGAAGGGATTTGCCAGCTGCCATGGGGGAAAATGTTTGAGAAGTGAGAAGTTCTGCTTTGCTTCTGGGGCTGGGGAACGGTTTCCTGGGAGTCTGGGAACCCTTGGGATGGAGGCTGGGCTTGGAAGGAGCTCCTCTCAGCAAAGAAGTGGCACGAGGTCCCGGAGGGCTGGCAGGAGGCTGGGAGCTCAGTGGGAAGTGTCTCCCAAAGACTGCAGAGGATTCAAGCTGTGCCTCAGAGATGGTTTCCTCCTGCTCCAGGAGCACCAAGAGGTTCATCTGAGGTTCCTCTCCTGAGTGCTGACCCAGCTCATCTTCTGGTTTATCTTCTGCCTTATCTCCTGGTTTATCTCCTGGTTTATCTTCTGGTTTATCTCCTGGTTTATCCCCTGCCTTGTCTTCTGGTTTATCTCCTGGTTTATCTCCTGCCTTACCTTCCGGTTTATCATCTGGTTTATCCCCTGCCTTGTGTTCTGGTTTATCTCCTGGTTTATCTCCTGGTTTATCCCCTGCCTTGTCTTCTGGGTTATCTCCTGGTTTATCTTCTGGTTTATCTCTTGCCTTATCTTTTGGTTTATCTTCTGGTTTATCTCTTGCCTTATCTTTTGGTTTATCTTCTGGTTTATCTCTTGCCTTACCTTTTGGTTTATCTTCTGGTTTATCCCCTGCCTTGTCTTCTAGTTTATCCCCTGCCTTGTCTTCTGGTTTATCTCCTGCCTTGTCTTCTGGTTTATCTCCTGCCTTGTCTTCTGGTTTATCTCCTGCCTTATCTTTTGGTTTATCTTCTGGTTTATCTCTTGCCTTACCTTTTGGTTTATCTTCTGGTTTATCCCCTGCCTTATCTCCTGGTTAATCTCCTGCTTTATCTCCTGCCTTATCTCCTTGCCTTTCCCTTGTTGACAAAGGCAGGCGTGTCTTTGTTCTCCCTGTGAACCTCCAGTGAAGAGGTGATCCCAGGGGGCTTCTTTAATGCCCAGGAAAGGATTGATCTGAGCAGAACCCCCGGGGTTTGCGTGACAGCGAGTGGCTGAACACTGGCATGGTTCAAGTAGGACTTGAGGGAAAATCTGAGGTATTTGGGAATGTGTTGAGCCTTCAGGTGCATGGTGGTGGTGCTTGATGAGGTTTCTGGGGTTCCTTAGTGAGGATGGACTCATTCCTGTCAGAGGCTGGAGAGTGAGTGACCCTTCCAGAGCATCATGCTGCCCCTGGCAGGGTGAGGTGGCAGGAGAGGAGGTGACACTTGGGGACAGCAGGCCCCCGAGGTTGCACAGAGCTCCAGTGGAAGCTCCCAGCCCATCTCTGATAGGAAATAATGGCCTAAGGAAGTCCTGAGCTCCATCTGTGCTTCCAGCCCCAGCAGGATCCGAGCACAGCCTGGGCGCTGGCCATGGCTGGTGGCTTGTCCCCATCCTCCCCGGGGCAGTTTGGGTTGCCCAGCTGATCCTGGAGGGTCCTGCTGCCAGGGAAGCTGAAGGGATGAAGAGTTTGCCCCGGTGGATGGGCACCGCTGTGCCATCCTGGTGCTCCTGGTTCCTGTGGATTCTGTCTGCCCACGGCAGGTGCTGAGATACGGGGTTAGGAACTGAGTCAGAAATCTATTTCAGATTTAAGGGAAGTGTGCTGCTCTGAATTGTTTAGTCTGTAGAGTCTGTTAATTTGCTGTGCTCATAAGAAACCTGTGCTCACTAAAGCCTGCAGCTCACAAAACTGCCTCAAACAAGGTGAAAGGAATGTGAACTTCCAAGCTAGAAGAAGATAAGAAAGGCCCCTTAAACCTTGAAAGGAGAAATAAACCAAAACTAAAGGGGCAGGAGAGGGACAGACAACCAGAGAGCTCTCTGCACAAAGACGAATAAGAAATAAATATGCATAAACCTATTACAAAACTTAATGCATATGCAACAAATTAGGAGACAGAGAAAAAGTGTAGACTCTCAGAGGGTGCACATGGCTTTAGAAATTATTCAGCTTGTGCCCAGGGCTGTAATAAACCACTTTCCAGCTGTAGTTAGTTGAAGAGTCATCTGTCCATGCATCAGTGTTCAGAAGTTGTGCTGCGATGGTTTATCCTGGGGTCTCTCAAGGCTGATAGGATTTATCTCCGCTGAGTTTTGACATCAGAGGACCAGAATCCCCCACTGAGGGGAGTCAGGTGTCCCTGCTCCAGGACAGGCCTCAGGTGAGCATTGGAGGGCAATGTCAGCCCCAGCTCTGATAGAGCCACACCTGGGCATGGTGCAGGCATCTGCCCCAGTTCCTGCTCCCTCCTGGAGTTTCTGGCATCATCTCCACCCACAGAAGGAGACCTGGAGCTGCATTTGCTTTAGAGCTTGCAAGGCCACCCTGCATGGGATAAACCCCGGGTCAGCGTGACAGCAGAGCCTTTTGGGGAGCTTGGGTGCATTCAGGGCAAGGACAGAGGTTCAGGTGCTTCAAACCTCCCCGAGGCAGTCCAGAGCATTCCTGCGTGAAGGAATTCCCTAAGAGCAGGGGAAAGGATTCCAGGCTCCGTCCTCTCCTGCCCTTCCAGTGGTGCTTTGTCCTGAGCTGCAGATCCAGCAGCCTCCAGCTCCTTCCTGCTCCAGGGAGGGCTTTGGGTCAGAGCGTGGTGCTTCTGCAGAGACCACACAACCCAAACATTCCACTGCTGGGACATTCCAGTCAGGAGAACCCCCAGGTTCTCCTTTTTGTGTGGCAGCTCCTCATTCCCACCCTGTGCTGATGCTCTCTTAGCTTCTCCTTCTGGGGTGGAGCAGAGGTTGTGTCCCGGTGATTCCCTTCTGCCTGCTCCACCTGGTGGAATTCCAGCTGCAAGTCCATGGTGGTGATGCCACAGAGGCAGCCCCTGCCTTGTCCCAGGGCCACCCCCAATTCCCAAACTCGTTTGGAAGCTCTTCCCTGCGGTGCCCTTTGGATTCGTGTCCTGGCACAGCTGAAACTCCTCCTGACCAGGAGAGAAGGAACCAGTTTGGCAAAGCAAAGAACATTTCTGGACCGCGACATCTCCCATTTCCGTGGGCTTTTCACCCCCCAGTTCTTTCTCAAATCTCAAAATCAAAGCATTTCCCTGCTCCCACCCCAGTGCTCTGGAGCTGGGAGATCTCAGCCACTTCTTCTGGGAGCAAGTGCTTCTCTAAAATCCTGGAATCATGGAATGGTTTGGGTTGGACCCACCTTACAACTCACCTTGTTCCACCCCCTGCCGTGGCAGGGACACCCTCCACTGTCCCAGGCTGCTCCAAGCCCTGTCCAGCCTGGCCTGGGGCACTGCCAGGGATCCAGGGGCATTTCCAGGGGAAGGAGAAGAGGAGGAGGAGAAGAGGAGAGGGAGAAAAGGAGAAGAGGAAGGCTCTGGCCTTCAGAGGCTCCACCGCCACTGCTTAGGACCCCCTGGAACACTTCGGGGTGGTTAAATTTCCACCTGCTCGGCCTGTTTGGGTGATTATTGGGCTCGGTGACACCTGAGGGCCAGGGAAGGTCAGGAGTGAGCAGAGCCCTGCTGGCTGTGGGGGCTGTGCCTTTGTTCTCCCTTCCCTCCCTGTCCCGCAGCCTTTGATTTGTGACCCAGCTGGTTTTTGGTGGCTGCTCCTGGCTGCGCTCCTTTGTTTCACCTCTCAAAGGTGCTGAGCCTTTTCCAGGGCCCTGAAACGCCACGGTGGAGCGGCGGTGCTGGGCAGCAGGGCCTGACCCCAGCTGGTTTTGTGGCGTTTCGGGGGCTGGGGGTGGGAGCAGGGACCCTCTGGAGTGCCCAGGGGCTCCGGGGCGCTGTCAGACAGGATCTGGTTTCATGTTTATACCCCTGGCCCTGGGAGACAGGTTCAAGTATGTAAACTATCCCCCTGCAAGCACGGGCTGCTGCAGGTGTGTGGGTGCTGGTGGGCATAAGAAAACATTCCTGACACCAGCTCTTTTGAGGAGTCTTCACCTCCTGATGGCTATAAGCCATTAGGAGTCAAAAGAAAGAGCTGACATCCGACAAGTCCGGATAAACAGCTCAACATTAACCCTTAAAGTGGCCCGAAAAACAGACTTAAAAGGCTCTTTGTGGAAAGAAGCCATTTTTTTTTTGCAGTCCTGTTAATTGCTGTCTTTCTTCGGGACACCTTTCAGCAGCACCTACTGTAAACAGAGGGGCTCCTCCCCAGGATTCCTGCACTGCCCTGGCCATTCCTGAGCCCTCCGGTGGCTCCTTGGCTTTGCTGCTTTATTCTGGGCCTGAAAACCAAGTCCCTGCCCCTCCTCTGCCAGCCCACCCTGAGCACCCCGGCCCCTTGCTGGGAATCATGGAATACCTGAGCTGGAATGAGGAATGGTCCATGAAGGGTGAAAAATGAAGAGTCTGACTCCTGGCCCCACACAGGAATCATTTAATCAGAAAAAGACTTCTAATATCATCATTCGCGGTCAGAGGCCTCTTTATCTGCTGAAACCTTGACTATCATCATTCATGGTCAGAGGCCTCTTTATCTGCTGAAACCTTTAATATCATCATTTGTGGTCAGAGGCCTCTTTATCTGCTGAAACCTTGACTATCATCATTCGTGGTCAGAGGCCTCTTTACCTGCTGCCCCCCCCAGGTCTTCCCTGCCCGTCTCCTGCCTTGCCCCTCTCTTGTCACACGGGGTTGGATTTGTCCTTTTTGGGGTATTTGGAGCTGTTTGGCTCATCTGGAGCAGCTCTGAGTACCCCAAGAGGTGCAGGATGCAAAGGAGGGGGATCAGTTGTCCGGACTTGCCTGCTTAGGGCTGAGAACGCCTTATTAATCACATCTCGCCTATGTCATTATCTGTAATTGCTTTTTTTAAATTTCCTGTTCCTGGTGAGGCTGGTGGTCTGTGAGAGAAGGAAATGTGCTGGAGGTTGGGATCCTGAGGAATTTGCTCAGCTTCCCTAACGCACCAAGGGCATCCCTAAATCCTGCTCTTCCATCGTGCTCTTCCTCCCGAACAGCAGGGGAATTCAGGGGTCGATGTCTTCAGCAAAGAGCAACAAACTCCTTCTTCCTTGGCAGAGCTGCTTGAGGAATTCCTGCTGGAATGGCCTAAGAGCTCGTTTTCCTCCAAATGGAAACTTTTAGTAATGTCCACATTCAAAAGTAGGATTTTTTTTCCCTTCCAAGAAAGGAGAAACTCTGAGTGTCTGCGTAGGTGCTTTCCATTCCAGCAAGGGTCAGGAACCATAACCAAACTCTGCAATTTTGGGAGCTCTCAAGGCCACGTTTGGAGTGAACTGATGACTTTTCCACCAATCCACTGGCTTGGATGTTCCAAAAAACAAATCTGCATCCTGAAATGTGAGGGTGGAAGCCAGGGAGAAGTTTCCTCAGCCCTCTCCTGAGGAAGCTCCTGGCCTGGCGAGGCCTAAGGTCACCTCACAGCTGCTCCTGTGCCAGCCTGAAACCTTTCTGGAGCTGCTGTGGAAATGAATTTATTGTGGTAATCTCAGTTTTACCCCCTGGGCACCCATCCCACTGCCTCTCACGCTGAGCAAACCTCCAGAGCAGAGGGGAGAAGGTTCAGCTCCCACGGAGGCCTTGGGTGTCTCCTCGCTCTGGAAGGCACACAGGGAAGTTTTCCTGACCTTGCTGTTTGAAATCTTACGGTCTCAAAAGCTTTTCTCTGGAGGGGTTTGGTGGTTTTGTTTGAGCACCTGAGGGCACCCCTCAGCTTCCCCGGCAGACCCAAAGCCACAGCTCTGAGGCTCTGAGAGCTCAGTGTTAACCAACCCCCCCCAAAAACCCCAAAGGAAGGCTCAGAAACCAGCAGATCTCACACAGCAAGGCCAAGAGGTTGTTCCTGGTGTCTGTCAGATGTCCCTGGTGTCCCTTTGAGGCCCCAGCAGGGTCCGGAGGGGTGGTGGGAGCAGGAGAGCTCCTGGGGGATGGCCTGGGGGTGACCACGGGGCTGGAGCTGGGGCTCCAGGACAGGCTGGGACACGCAGGGAACGGGGTCAGCTCCCCCAGCCGTGGGGCTGTTATCCCACCTGCTGCTCTGTTATCGTGGCTGTTATCATCACTCATTCCAGAGGCACCCCGGGCGAGGGCAGCTCCCTGCTCCAGCCGCAGATCCACATTTCCAAATTTCCCTTCCTTCCCCCAAATCCACATCTCCCTTCTTCCCACCTGATTTAATGTCGAGGTCTCTGCTGAGTGTTTTTCCTCAGAGAAGCTGCGCTGTGGTAATTCCCCAAAAAGTGAGATTGAAAACTCCCACCCTTGATTGCAGAACCATGAAATTGGGTTGGAAAAGACTTTGAAGGTTGTTAAATCAAACCATTAATCCAGCACCACCAAACCACAGAACCGCGGGAACATTTAGGCCTTAAAATCATCAAATCCAGCCATGAAGCCAGCACTGCCCAGCCCAGTGAAGGGAGGGAAGTTGCAATTCCACACTGCCCCAAAAATCCCGAAATCTGCTCTGCTCCAGGGCAATTGGTTACTCCCATTTAAGCTGAGGGCAGGCAGATCCCTGCAAAGCATCCCTGGCGAACAAAAAGTCTCCTGAAATGGAAAAACCTTCAAAAACCACAACAGCCAAATATTCCAGAACAGCCAAATATTCCAGGACAAAAAAAAAAAAAAAAAAAAAAAAAATCTCCTGAACTTAATAACTCTCAACAGCCAAATCAACCAAATATTCCAGAACAGCCAAATATTCCAACTTTCCTCCTTTTTTTTTTCTTTTTTTTTTTTTTTCTGTCTGGAAAGGCAGAAGGGAGGTGGATGCAGTCAAGGCTTCCGTGGCAAAAAGAAATGTCAGCTCAGGAGTAGAATCGTGGAATGGTTTGGCTTGGAAGGGACCTTAAAAATCCTCACGTTTCCACCCAGTCCTACAGCAGCTGGAGGTGGGTGCTGGTGGCCAAAACATCCACGGCAGAAAAGCCCAGAAAAATCTTCTGGAATGGAAAAATCTCAGGAGCCAGAGCAGCCAAATATTCCAGAACAGCCAAATATTCCAACTTTCCTCCATTTTTGTCATTTAAAGATGACTTTAATTTCAAGCTCTGGTGCTTTTTAATTCCCCCAAGCCAGGGTGAGGCAGCAGCCCTGATCCAGCTCTGGTGGGAAAGGGCTGACCATGGGTCCTGTCACAGACAGAGCATTTCCAGCTTTCCCCCCTTCTTTGGAACCGTGAAAAGGAGTAAATTTGGGATTTTTGGCTCCTGAGATTCATCCATTCCGGATTTTTCTGGTTTTTCTTTGCCATGAAGGCTTTGGACACCAGCAGCCACCTCCAGCTGCTGTAGGACAGGGTGGAATGAGAGGATTTTTAAGGTCCCTTCCAAGCCTAACCATTCCATGGATCTCATCTTGAGATGTCAGGACAAACTTTCCATGGTTTTGTGAAAAACATTTTGACTGAATACAACATTTTTTTTACTATGAAAACTGAACATTTATTTCAAAGACGGGTCAAAAAGGCGTGAGAGAAACCTAAAATGAAGAGAACTGTTCTGGTCACCTCTTAAATTCAATTTGTATTATTAATTTGAAGGAAAACATCACAAAATTCAGGTTTCTCTCAAAACTGTTTTCTCCCAACTCTGTGCTTTGGGCCGAAAACTGAATATCAGTAATTCATCAATCATTCATTCGTACTTCAGTCTTGAGAACCTCTCTCAACCGGTGTGTCCAGCTTTGGGACACACTGGAATTTCAGCTGGGTAGAAAAAACTGGGAGGTTGTCAGAAAAGAGCTTTAACACCAACATTTCAGACAGCGGACTGCCCTGCTGAGGAGAACCACGAGCTTTGTCTGCGGGTCTTAACAAAGCCGAGCTGATAATCTTTGGACGCTTGCATGGGAGAAAAATCTCTGGCCAGAGGGAGCTCATCAGGGCAGGAAATGGAGAAATGAAGAGCTGGAATTGTGGATTTAGGAACAAGCCAACCCTGGGGTGGCTGGTGCTCTTCAGAGCAGGGCATGGAGAGGCCGTGGGGCTCCTCAGCTGCTTGGGCTCTGGAGCCAGAGGCTGGAGATGCTCTGAAAAATGTTTTCTGTGATGTAATCTAAAGCTTTTTGGAGTATTTCCTGAATTCTCCCACCTTCAGGTCAGCCTCAGTTGTCTGCAGGTCTGTAGCAGTTCCAGGAGGAGCTCCTTAGCCAGCCCTGCTGTCCTTGTCTCATTCCTGAGGGATTGATCCATGTGGGACACTCCAGAGGTTTGGGTGGGATGGGACCTGAAAACCCATCTCGTTCCACCCCCTGCCATGGCCAGGCACACCTTCCATGGGCAGGGACACCTTCCATGGACACCTTCCATGGGCAGGGACACCTTCCATGGATACCTCCCATGGCCAGGGACACCTTCCATGATCAGGAACTCCTTCCATGGACATTTTCCATGATCAAGGACACCTTCCATGGTCAGGGGCACCTTCCATGGACATCTTCCATGAGCAAGGACACCTTTCATGGATACCTTCCATGGCCAGGGACACTTTCCAGGGCCAGAAACTCCTTCCATGGACACCTCCCATGGTCAGGGACACCTTCCATGAGCAAGGACACTTTCTATGGACACCTTCTATGGACAGGGACACCTTCCATGGGCAGGAACATTTTCTATGGACACCTTCCATGGACAGGGACACCTTCCATGGGCAGTGACAATTTCCATGGGCAGTGACACTTTCCATGGACAGTGACACTTTCCATGGACACCTTCCATGCTCAGGGACACCTTCCATGATTAAGGACACCTTCCATGATTAAGGACACCTTCCATGGTCAGGGACAACTTCCATGGACACCTTCCATGGGCAGGGACACCTTCCAGGGACACCTTCCATGAACACCTTCCATGAACAAGGACACTTCCATGGACACCTCCCATGGCCAGGGACACCTTCCATGATTAAGGACACTTTCCATGGACACCTTCCATGGTCAGGGACAACTTCCATGGACAGGGACACCTTCCATAGACACCGTCCATGGTCAGGGACACCTTCCATGGACACTTTCCATGGACAGGGACAACTTCCATGGCCAGGGACACTTTCCATGGACAGTGACACTTTCCATGGACACCTTCCATGGACACCTTCCATGGTCAGGGACACCTTCCATGATCAGGGACACCTTCCCTGGACAGGGACACCTTCCCTGCGCAGGGACACTTTCCATGATTAGGGACACTTTCTGTGGTCAGGGACACCTTCCATGGACTCCTTCCCCTAGGCCAGGCGCTCCAAGCCCCATAATCCAAGGGGAGCTGGTCAGTGACCTGAAATGCTGCTGAGACAACAAACCCATGGGACAGGATGGATCCATCCAGAGGGGCTGCGAGAGATGGGGGAAGGAAGGACTCACGGAGACATTTCCCATCATTTATCAGCACTCCTGCATTACTGGGAAGGTCCCAGTTGACTGGGAATGCAAATGGATGGGGCTGGAGCATGGCCAGGGCAGGGAACAGAGCTGGGAAGGGGCTGGAGAGCTCCTGAGGGAGCTGGGAAGGGGGTGCAGAGTTCCTGAGGGAGCTGGGAAGGGGCTGCAGAGTTCCCGAGGGAGCTGGGAAGGGGCTGCAGAGTTCCCGAGGGAGCTGGGAAGGGGCTCAGCCTGGAGCAAAGGAGGCTCAGGGGGCCCTTGTGGCTCTGCACAGCTCCTGCCAGGAGGGGACAGCCGGGGGGTCGGGCTCTGCTCCAGGGAACAGGGACAGGAGCAGAGGGAACAGCTCAGGGTGGGCACCAGCAGGAATTTCCCCATGGAAAGCGGGGTCAGGCACTGGAAGTGCCCAGGGAGGTTTGGAGTGTCCATCCCTGAGGGATTTCACAGTCCTGTGGATGTGGCACTTGGGGACACAGTCAGTGGTGGCCCTGGCAGTGCTGGGGATGGTTGGGCTTTGTGATCTCCGAGCTCCTTTCCAACCCCAAGCATTCCATGATTCCGTGGTGCCACAGCCCTTCCCACACCCAGCTGAGCCTCCCGAGGGCTCGGAGCACCCAGCCCTGCCCTGGTGACCAAAGGCCTGGGAGGGGATGGCCCAGAGCTGCTGGAAGGGCCAGGAGACCCTTCCCAGGCTCCCAACGAGCCACCAGCACCTCTCCCCGCTGGCAGCAGCAGAAGACACAGCGACCATCCTGGCCCTCCCTTCCCCCAGCCCGGAGCAGCATCCGTCAGTCCCCATGACCCTCCCCCTCCCAAAATTGGCTGCTTTCTCCCTTCTTCTCCCCCCATCCTTTTTTTTTTCTTTTTTTTTTTTTTTTTTTTTTTTTTTTTTGGCTGAGTGATGAGCTGTATGCCAAATCCATCTGCTCCTGTCTCCCCTAGCTGCCTTCCATATCGTTCCAGGATCCCTGGCAGCCAGCCTAGACCTATCTCTCTCCCTGCACTCTCCGGAGCACATTCCTTTCTACACCTTTTCCCGAGCTGGGATAGAAACGAGTATCAACCCCAAACAAAAAGCATCTGCTTTCTGCCTGCTGCTGCCTCACCGGCCGCGCCTGCACGTTACACCCGTGTCAGCAGCCATGCAAAACACACGGCACCCCCGCTCGCACCCCGCAGCAGTCAGCGCTGCGAGCTCCATCGAGCTCCATCCATCCCCCTCCGGGGCGCCCGGAGCCCCCCGCGCCCGCTCCCGCGCCGGCTCCGCAGCACCAGCTGTGACCACCGCACCATTTGTTCCTGCAGCCCACGCCAGCACTCGGAGCCAGTTCTTTATCACCCCAATTAGCCTTGTCTGAGCTGATGAGAGGAGAGAGGCTCCCACTGCAAGGCAGGCATGGGGGGGAAGAGAGCTGGAGAGCCATGGGTAGCCGGGAGGCGATTCCCAGCTTTGTTCCCTGGGAGGATGGATTTCACCGGGGCAGGGGCAGGGGCAGGGGGGCTGGCATTGCTGCCATGCTGCCCGAGCTACCTGAGCACTGCTGGTCCGTGAACAGGTGCTTAATAGGGTTCACGGCACTGAGTTTTTGGGGGTTTTCCCCCTTTTCCCCTTCGCGTTTTTGGCTGTCCGCCAGAGGGAAAGGAGCATCCTCAGGCTTCACCTGCTCCCAGGGGCTGGGATGGGCTGTGGTCCATCCCAGCCACGTTTCTGGCTGAGCAGGGAGGTGCTCCCAGGGGATGGAACGGGCTGTGGTTCATCCCAGCCACATTTCTGACTGAGCAGGGAGGTGCTCCCAGGGGACAGGACGGGCTGTGGTCCATCCCAGCCACGTTTCTGGGTGAGCAGGGAGGTGCTCCCAGGGGCTGGGATGGGCTGTGGTCCATCCCAGCCACGTTTCTGGGTGAGCAGGGAGGTGCTCCCAGGGGACAGGACGGGCTGTGGTTCATCCCAGCCATGTTTCTGGCTGAGCTGGGCGGTGCTCCCAGGGGATGGGATGGGCTGTGGTCCATCCCAGCCATGTGGCCAGCAGGAGCAGGGAGGTCATTCTTCCCCTGTACTGGGCACTGGTGAGGCCACACCTCGAGTGCTGTGCCCAGCTCTGGCCCCTCAGTTCAGGAGGGACGTTGAGATGCTCCAGCGTGTCCAAAGGAGAGCAACGAGGCTGGAGAGGAGCTTGGAACACGAGCCGTGTGAAGAACGACTGAGGGAGCTGGGGGTGCTCAGCCTGGAGAAAAGGAGACTCAGAGGTGACCTTATCACTCTCTGCAGCCTCCTGAAGGGTGGCTGTGCTGAGCTGGGGGGACTCAGAGGTGCCCTTGTCACTCTCCTCAGCCTCCATGAAGGGGGGCTGTGCTGAGCTGGGGTCGGTCTCTTTCTCCGGGCAGCCACAGACAGAACAAGAGGACACAGTCTCAGGCTGCGCCAAGGGAGATCCAGGCTGGAATTGAGGAGGAAGTTTTTCACAGAAAGAGTGGGCAAACACTGGAATCATCTGCCCAGGGAGGTGGCGGAGTCACCATCCCTGGATGTGTTTAAAAACAGACTGGATGTGGCACTGGGTGCCATGACCTAGTTGAGGTGTTAGAACATGGGTTGGACTCGATGATCTTAAAGGTCTCTTCCAACCTGGAAATTCTGTGATTCTGTGATTCTGTTTCTGGCTGAGCTGGGAGGTGCTCCCAGGGGCTGGGATGGGCTCTGGTCCATCCCAGCCACGTTTCTGGCTGAGCTGGGAGGTGCACCCTGGTGGTGTTCTTGGTGAGGATCTCCCTGGATCTATGACAAAGCTTCCAGCGGCCTCACAGGGCGCTAAAGGAATTCCTGCTTCTCCCGTGGCCTCATTGGAGAGCTTCCCATGCTGGGTACCAAGCTGTCAGTGCAACCATCAGCCCCAAATCCTGGGGTTTGCCCCGAGCAACCCCCTTGTAGCACTTCCCACCCTGGGTCCCTCAGTGCTGCTGGGAGCTTCTGTCCCTCCTGGACTTCTGCTGGATTCATTGGTGAAGGCCCTTCCCTGGTAACAGCCCAGTGCCACCATCCCAAGGCCAGGAAGGGATCTCTCCTTTGCCCTGGCACAGACAGAGCTGGGAAGAAGAGGATGGACATGGTTCAACCCCAGTCCCACGGTGGGCACTTGGTTTGAAGGGACAAAGTGCCCTGTGTGGGACAGCGGGACAGGTCCCATCAGTGTAGGCCCAACCTGCTCCTCAGGGCACCTTCCAAGGCAGCTGCTCCTCCACAGGAGGGTTCCCAGCATGGCCATGACCACGATCGGGGTCATCTTGGCAGCTGAGACACCAAAATCTTGCCTAGGAACTGTGGTCTCCACATCTGCCACGGTTCCATGGCCAGTTGGATGAGCAGGTCCAGCATTCTGGACAGCCGGAACAGCAAAACCCCAAAATGAGTGAAATTACACTTCCCAACAAAAAACACCAGCAAGGGAGTCAAAGACTGGTGCACAGCAAGGCTGTGATTTAATGTTGTCTTGGTTCCTGTAACCCACCACCATCTCCCTGTTCTGCTGCATCTGATTTCCAGGTGGGAGGACAAGGTTCCTCCTGCATTTCTGAGCAGCTTTCCCAATTTCCTGTCCATTTTTCCTTGGTGCAGAAGCACCCCTTGGAGCTCCTGAGGCTCTAGAGCAGATTTTAATCCCTTCTTGATTAAAGTCAGCCAGGAGACCTGCAGAGGAGGCTCCAGTTTCTCCAACCGGTCCCCCCCAGTTTCTCCAACGTCTCCCAGGCTTCGGGAGGGTGCTTGAGTTTGGTGTCAGAGCTCCAAAGCTGTGTCTGTGACTGGTGGTGTCCCAGGGGTCCCTGACTGGGTGCCCAT